>NW_027476218.1:0-300000 GCF_051020955.1 Megalopta genalis | reverse complement strand
ATAAGAAATAAAAGTAAAAATTGCCAATTAAAAAATAAAAATGGAAGTACTGGTGCGTGTGTGTGTAGAAACGGAAATTAAATATTGCCAAATAAAATATAAAAATGGAAACTGATAAATTACAGTAACACGAACTGAAATGAAAAAATGCCGAATGGAAAATAGAAATAAAAACTTTCGTTAGTATTTGCACAAAGTAGAGAACTGATTCTGAGAATTGTCAACTAAAAAATATAAATGAGAGCACCAAAGGTGAACAGAGAATATGACTCAAGATATGAAACGAAATAACAATTGCCAATTAGGGAGGAAAATTGAAAGTAGAGAAGGTAGGAAATAAAAATGGTGGACTTAGCATAAAATAATAATCTGTCTGTTCTGACCCACAACTTTTTTGCTATTTCATTAACATTGGATAGCGAAATCTAAACTTGTATTTTAAAAAATTGGAGTTTGAATAGTTTTCTAATTGTGGTTTAAGATGGAGACCTAACTTCCGGTTACTTTAGAATTTACCAAATCTAGCTTAAACCCTAGAAAACGCCATTTATATTTTCTAGTCGGATCTTCCTTCGGATACTTAATTTTGAAAATAAATTACAAAAGGACTGTGGAAAATGCCTCCCTCTCTTTAAGAATTATTTAAACATGTTTAAATGTTCGTAATATTGTAAAACAGTGTATCGTCGTAATCAGGAGAATCTGTAGAATTATTCTACGCAAATATCATGCGTGTGGCATTCACGGTTAAAGAAAAATGAAAAATTTTCAATTAAGAAGCTAAAAGAAGTTGTAGTCGACAGTTTGACGTTTCGTTTTAAAATGAATTTTTATAATCTAAAACAAATTTTAGATTATAATGATTTCTAAATTTGTGGTAAAATCGTAAAAATCGTTACGTACGCTCCTTGAGGAAGATTATGGTCTCCCTGACCGACTGCAGCGATTTCTTCGATATTATATCGTCGTCTGCGTCCTGTCTGCCAAGAAACATATCAGAAACTGAATTTCACAAAATTACAAAATTTTTTGATTTTTGATAGCCAAACATTACAATGACCTTTGAAAAAATATGTGTAAATATGCACAAAATAGCGATGATCTTCAATACTTGGAAGAAAATGATCTCGAAAGAAAAGAAGAACATCAATCGTAATATTCTTAGCTCTGAACTAAAGAAAGTTGGCACATATTTTTGATATCAGCAAAAATACGAAAATATTTTATTATACAGGGTAAAATAAAATAAACTAACTAAAATAACGAAATATTTAATTTCTCACTGATTTTAACCAAATAAATCGTACAACAATAAACCTAAATACATTTGACGATTTCTTTGAGTTTTATTAATTAGTCTATTTGGACATAAATAAAAGTGATATTTGTTAGAATTTTATAAAATAACAAGAAATCCAGTAAAATCGAATGTAGTACTTCAGAACAGTCAATAATTTCATTCAACCGATCACAATAAATTTCATCGGGGAGCACATAATTATAAAATTCCAATGAAACTAATACAATAAATTTCATTAAAGTCCGCGTGTCCGCGATCAAATGAGGAACCCGGCGGAAGCTGAGAACCGGGTAGATCCGTGGCCATAAATAACGCAAAATAATATTCAGCCGGGTTAATTAAAAATAATATTTCATTGTGGACGCGGTGCGCGGCGCGGATCTCCATTATCCTCCGCCATTTTTAAAAACGCGATAGGACCGACCGACTCGTTTCCATTCCGAATTCCGTCGGGTAGTTTATTAAAAAGAAAAAATGAAACGCATAAAACAACGGAAAGAAATCAAAGCGTTCGGGCTAAGAAAAAACAATCAAGAGCGTGTTCGTGTCACGTTCGCTTTAACTGATTCCTGCTAGCGATAATTAAACGCAAGCTCGGCCGCGTCGGCCGACTTGTTAGTCCCGAGATAATTATTGTTCGGCAGGCAATTATAATTCTTACTTTACTGTGTTGCCGGGCGTGTGATCGCCGATCTTAATGATCCTAATTGCACCGATAACCTTTCGCAGCGTGTTGATTTTGTAATTAAATCCGCGCAGATCGACGAGCTAGTCGCGAGCCATTTTTATCCGCTGATAAAACCGGAATACATTTATGAAATGTTACAGAATTATTTCTTCATTTATGAGGTTCTTGAGAATTAATTTATGAGAATTCGTGGATCGTATCGAGCAAAAATTTTAATAAAATAAATGATAGTACGTAATATGTAGTAAGAAGATTATGTTAGCAAACAAACTAATTTATTCAATAGATTTTAAACAATTTTAGATCAGTCTTCCATTTTAAACAATTTTAAATTAGCCTTTGATCACAAACAATATTAAATCAGTTTTCCATTTTAAGGAATTTTAAATTAGCCTTTGATCATAAACAATTTTAAGTCAGTCTGCGATTTTAGACAATTTTAAATCAGTCTTCAATTTTAAACGATTTTACACATTTTGTAGTCAAACCGTTAACCGTGGCGCAGGTAATAAGACTGGGGAAAAAGTGGGTAATTGGGTAATTGGTGTTGTGCAGAAGGTAAGGGGAATAGGTGACGGTGAGAGAATTTTGGCGACCAGATGTAGGCAGCGTTGAAGGAAATATTACAGGCAGGAAATAACGGCTTTTCGGTATAATTAGATACTATTATTACGGTCGCTTATTTGTTTGTGGAAAGACGCTTGCAGTACAGATAGAGTCGTTTGGTAATTTTCGGAATCTATTGTATGGTAGGGACGGTGTTGGATCGAGCGGTCGAGCCACGTATGCTTTATTACTTTAGATAGCTTCTATATACTTTTAACGCGGAACAACAAGTCTTAGTGGGCATGAGGCGAAAAAAGATAGAATTACAATTGGATTATGTGCAAATGCGTTAGGCACACATAAGATTATGCCTATTGTAATTTATAAATATAAAAACCTAAGAGCTTTGAAACATGTACTTTCATTACCTTACAGGCAGGAAATAACGGCTTTTCGGATAATTAGATACTATTGTTAATTTTACTATTGGTAATTTTCGGAATCTATTGTATGCTTATGCCCCGACGGTGTTGGGTCGAGCGGTCGAGCCGCGTATGCTTTATTAAATAATAGATAGCTTCTATAATACTTTTAACGCGGAACAATTGCAGTTTCTAAGTTGATGGTTTTTTCGAGCCGTCTTCTTTCCGGCAATAAAGTCATTTCTGCATTTTCGAGTAATGCACGCCTCATCGGCAGCATTTTTTATAATAGGGTCATTAGCACGCACCGCTTCGGTCGCCCGTCCAGGGTTTCTTGCTACCTGCGGCACTGCGTGCTACGTCACTTTTACATCCCCTTTCATCGCGTCACTGGTCAATCAATTTCTATTCTTCGTTTCTTGTGTCATTGTGTCATTGAACAAAAAGTCTTAGTGGACATGGGGCGAAGAAAGATAGAATTACAATTGGCTTATGTGCAAATGCGTTAGGCACACATAGGATTATGCCTATTGTAATTTATAAATATAAAAACCTAAGAGCTTTGAAACATGTACTTTCATTACCTGTAATTTTTAAATCGCAGTCAAATGCACGGATGAGTAGAACGTTATTTTCAGATTGATTTGAAAACCATTTCGAACCATCAGTAAAACAATATCAGGAGGAAAACAAATATCGGAGAAAGTAAAATGATGTTAAATGATTGCGAAGCCTACAAAATTTCGCTACAAGAAGAGGAACATTTTAAAATTATATATTTACCACCTAATACAGCATTTGTTCTGGAACCAATGGATCAAGGGATCATAGGAAAAACAAAAAGAATTTTCCGGCACAAGCTTTTGCAAATTGTTTTAACATATGATCAAGGAATAAATGAATTTTATGACGATTACACATTAAAAACCTGTATTGACATTTTATCGGATTCGTGGTTCAAAGTTACAACAAAGACCATAAAAAATGCATGGAATAAACTGCTACATAATAGTAATCCTGCTGGCCCTCCA
The DNA here is from genome assembly GCF_051020955.1 of Megalopta genalis. Taxonomy (NCBI): domain Eukaryota; kingdom Metazoa; phylum Arthropoda; class Insecta; order Hymenoptera; family Halictidae; genus Megalopta; species Megalopta genalis. Next base: position 296,013 of record NW_027476218.1, on the reverse strand, counting down.
ATTCAATCACACATGGGAGAGTTTGAACCTGATTGGCCAGAGATAATGAGTGCAATTACAGGAGAGCAATGCACCCTGATACATGCCACACAATTTTTATTAGACTGTGAGGAGGAAGAAAGAAGGAACGAAAACGAAAATACAGAACTGCAAAATGAACCAAACAACCACAATAAATTACATGCGGCCCTTAAGTTATTGACATCTTACAGTAAACATCATACGTATTCATATACAATGGTAAAAATTTGCAGCCAATTTGAATATGAATTATTTACAAATTAATGTTTTTTTTTACATTATTTGTTATGAGAAAATAGAGGAAAAACACCACCTTGTTATAACGACGTATTTTATTTATTACGTAATTTGCTAAAATAAAATGAATTACAGATTAATTATCAAGTAAATAAATGTTGTTCAGTCTCATTGCAAGGCTGGAAATCTGTTTCGGTTTCTTTCCGTATCCAGGAAGAAGATCCGAAAGAACGAAATTATTTTATTGTGAAAAGGTGAAAGTTTTAGTATTTAAGGTGTACCCGGTGACTATGCGACGCATCCCGATTGCCATAGCCAGGGTGGTACCAGCGATCGCGAACTCTCTGACCACCCTTCGTACCTGCGAAAACTGTGACAGCAGCGCACTAATTTGCATCTGATCGATTGTACCAAACCATCGGAAAATAGCATTTAAGGCTACAAATTTGAATCTTTTGGGAGAATCAAATAAACATCATTGCCTAAACTTTTCACCATCGCACACCACGTGCATCTTGGCAGCGCATTACGCACAACGTCTATCGTCTTTGATTCTATTGGCAACACAAATATCTGTCCAAACTATATCACGTTTGGTCTCATTTGAATCAGAAATCCATCAGCAATATGTTAAAAAAAAATCAGTATTAAAATGTTAAAATTAAAAAAAATCTATGTCATTGTATTATGAGTTGTCTTCCGGGAATTCGAGTCAAAGGAGCCGGGGCGCGTGCCGCAGCACACGTGTTCACCGACTCGCATAGCGAGAAAATCGATAAATTAAAGGGTCGCGCAATATCTCGGTGTCAGAAGTGGCATACTTAAGTCGCGCCAGGAAGAGAGACACTACTATACATGTATATACGGTCTAAGGACGTAACGCCCACGCGACACAATCTCTCAATAAGAGCGCGGTCCCTAGATCGAGACGTTCGATCTCAATCCATAAAACCGCGGTGCCACCAGTCTGGCTCATAATGCGTCACGGCTGTCTGGCCTCGGAAAGCGACGGAGAGGCTCTTCGGAATCGAGCAGATAGCACCGTAGGACCGCTGTCAGCCGGCAAAGACCGAGCACCCGGCGATCTATCATCCGCGATCCTCTCCCGGGAACGATTGTTAAAGAGTTTCGAATGGCGGCCGGCCATTTGCGATCGATGGCCCATCCACGCGCGAGCGCGATATCGGTTTTTCCACCTAGAATTAGTATCTGGCTACGTTCAACCCCCGTTTGACTCGGCAGCCGTTCCTCCCCGCCCCTCTCCATAAGAGACGAGAAGAATCCCGGGGGTTATAGGAAGAGGATTCTCGAGGTTCGAATCTCCTGATGATCGGTCAGCTTAGCTTTTTACGGGGGCCGTATGAAAAATCTATCAGGGTTAAAGCGTCGCTGAATCATTGATCGCTTATGCACACCGGCGCGGCTTTATCGGATGGATTCTCCTGTGAGGAACCGTTTCCGAGCGGCGCGCTGCTTTGAAAAATTCAGCCGCGTACCGGGCACTAATAGAGGACTTTTTGCAAGTTGATGAGCCATCCGAACCGGGCGCGCCCGTTAATTATTTTATGACGCGTCGTCCACGGGATTCGCGGCGATGCTGGGGGAGGACTTAGGCTGTCTTCCCACTTGGAACAGTTTTATAACCAATTTCAATCGACCGATTTCAATGAAATTTTCAGCGTGTACAGGGTGTTCCACGTAACCGTTGCCACGATTTTTTCCAGCATCTCCGGCGGTCTAACAAATAAACGTTTCGAACAAATGTTACTCGGTTTTTAGCCGGCTACGGATTGCGATATAAAAAGCTTCAGAAAGAAATAATTTACGTGAAGAAATCAAGGTCACTTTCATTTTTTTTTAAGTTGCACAAGACGAATTCGATGACCTGTTATACCACGACCTTCGGATGACCTTGACGTAACACAGTTTTCAATGACAACATATCACTTCGTTGATCGCATTTTTTGTGCGTCAAGGTTGTCCGTAGGATATGGTGTAACATATCGTTGGATTCGTCTAGGCACAAGCTACAATGATATGAAGTAAAAAATATAAGATGCAATTTAAGAAAATGAAGATGACCTTAATTTTTTGGAATAAAACACTTATTTCTGAAACTTTTTATACCGCATTATTCCGACTATTTTTTATTCATATTAACATTAGATTTACGGAACCCGTTAAAATGGCGTGTCACCAATTTTTTAATTTACAATTACGGCAAATGTTACAACAACACTTGTTGAGAATCAGAATAAACGTCTTATTGTTACTTTTATAAACTCATTTAAAACAGCTGTTTTTTGTCTAGAAATCTAGTATTAAATAAATATTCCAAAATGTATAATCTTATCTACAAACATCAATTCATCGAACAGTAGTATAAATATTCAACAATAACATTTTTAATCGTCGTAAAATCGATGATAATATTATACCCTCTGAAAAGCGTTCCGTAATAGGTACAGTAAATTCTCCCTAATTGATGCTCAGCTTAGAAACAAAAATAGACAATTTGGGAAGAAGAGATACAATTATTCGAGCTTTGCGGCTCGTTTTTATAGTTAACGATCGTCACCAACTATAAAAGCGAGCCTCAAGGCCACGAAAGCATTCTTTTTGGAAGAAAATTGCTGCTATATTTTTAGACATAATCATTTCAAATTTATATTTATTTATATGTAAAAAGAAATTTGTATTCTAAAGATTTCTATTGAATTTTCAATGAAATAATCATCAATTATTAATGAATTGAAAATGAAATAAAAATTGAGACCATCTTCAACGAAAAATTTTAATTGTGACCAACGATGCCCTAAAATATTGGTAGCGGTACGGTAAATTTTGTTGGCGCCTCGGAGTCGCCATTCGAGTGCAAAGGGTTAGGTTTTAAAATCAATCGTACGTCAGCGGTGTCTGGCATTCTTCGAGCGTCATTTAAAAATGTTTATTGCTCCATGATATAGTAAAAAAATATACGGTTACGATCGCGAGAGTCTACAGAATCGTTCTACGAAAAATTCGTGCCTCTAGCGTCACAAGTTACACCGGGAAAAATTCTCAAACGCGATAATTTGTCTGCTGAAAAAGGAACTCATCTCCCAGCAATTCGAGTTTCAAACTGAAATCTTCGAAGAACCGACAAAGAGATCGAGAAAAGATCGTCTCGCGATGTGTAAATGAGATCGGAATTTACGAGATAAAATTCATCGTCGGTTATCATCACGGCCGGAAGCGTGACCGCGGCCTAATAAGTGTCCTCGAGCGGGTGGTTTCGCTCACCTTTTGGAGCTCTGCGCGCCCATCGCGGCGATCACGGCCGATTGGCGGGAAATTCGATCGGGGTTCCAGCGCGTCCGCGGTGCGGCAACAGCAATCAACCGAATAATTTAAGGGTCCACGGTAGGTAACGGTAGGTTACGACGCGGATCGCGACTATATTTCCGTCATCGACGCGAACCTATCCGCTTAACGACCAGATTTCCCACGATGCGCAGCACGCACGCGTGTACAAATCGAGAGGACCGTTCGATACAGTCTTTTGTTCCACTGTCGCTATTAAAATAACGTGATTCCGCGAACGGCACCGGGACAGGAGCGTAATAGAAACACCGATACCGAACCGGCCGCGGCCGGCCGATCGTCACCGATTTTTCGATTTCCCGCTAGCTCCCGTGGACCCCCGTGGACCCCCATGAAACCAATATGGCTGCCGTGAAATAATGGGACAGTATAGACAATAGACAAATCAACTTTAAATTCATCGCGCCCTGCCAGCCGAGAATCATTCTCCCCGACGTGAAACAATTCGCTCGATTCCATTCGAAACGAGATTAGTTTTTTGGTTGATGCGCACATCGGGACGAACATGAATTCTTCTGGAAATTTGGCGGTACGTCATGCGGCCAGAATATGCCGTGAAATATGATCGCCACGTATCTTTCTTTTGGAAAATTTTAACGTTTTCGTAGAATTTTTAGTCCGTTCTTTTCTATTTCCCAGGTTTTATTCGTCGATTGTTATTTATGTATTTAACGTTGTTTTTATGTTGTATGGTTTTTAGTACGGTTATTTGATGCAGCAATGGCTCGAATGATTCTCAAAGCTAATTTAATAAATAATAATCGTGTTAAAGGACGTGAGGGATATGTTTGTTAGAGAAATATGAAGAATATTATCAATAAGATACTCACCCATTTAGTTGTAAAATCCACTTTATGCACGGAAATGTGTGGGGGATAGTGCATTGACCACATTTACGTACTTTGTTAATCTTCACTGTACACCACATGTTTAAAAATTTCATACGTTACACACAAGGTGTCATGCACACTAGAAAATTAAAACGGCCGTCACGGTTAAATTACTTACTATTTCGGGTCCGAAAAATTAGTAAATATTCTTCAGACGTTCTAAAGTAAAGGTGAACAGCGTTTTTCTTAAAAATATCACTGTAAAAAAAATCCGGAAAGTTCTCGCTTCGTGATTTGTTCAATACTTCGAACGCGGCTCGAGTCCGTCCCGACCATCTGTCAAAGCCTCTTTCTGCGGGCTCTCGAACTTCGCGCCGTCACCTCCCATTGGTCAGTGATTTCCGTTAATAACTCGTAAACAAAGACGCAGATTGCATTTTCGCAAAGGAAAAAGTTACTTCAAATGACCTCAGCTACCCCTCATTTTCGGCTGTTAGAATAATTTGTGGAACACCCTGTATATATAAATCATTTATATATATTTTATTGAACATTTATTAGTTAAATATCTCGAAGTTCGAAAAATCGGCAAAATTAGCCCAAAAGTGATCAAAAGTAGCTTCCTCAGATAAGAAAGTTAAACAACGAGAGTTTTTTTACTTCGTTTTGTCATTCCAAGTATGTAATAGCAAAATTGTAACATTATCTATTATACAGGTCCCTCTATGATCTAAAAAAAATTCAAATCGTCTACTCTAATTTTAAAAAAGTTAAAATTGCGCCTTGAGAAGTGTTCGAATGTCAGTGGGAGTCACTGTATACATATAGCTGATGGCCGGCCTCGGCGACCAAGGGTTGTATTCGCGAGGCATTTTCATGCCCGGCATCTTTTTCGCCGGCATTGTTCGTCCTTGACGAATACGAGGTTCTCTGTTCTTCAGCAAGGGCGAAATGAACAGTTCTCCGAAGCATTGGCGGATTAATGCGTACTGGTGCCCGAGGCGCGATACAAAATTGAGATCCCCAATACGCTATGACACGCTATGACAAATAGAGCGATTATTAAAAAAAGTTTTATTTGAAAATAAAAACTTTATTTATGGCATTGAGAAATTAATTTCAATAACAGCTTTTCGGGACTTTTGCTAGTGCACAGTCGAATGCATGTGTAGATTTCAGCTAGCAACTTGCGTTCATTAGTCGCATATGCATTGCATTTATATCATTTTACTACATGAAATAATATCACGTCGTTCGTTTCAACAGACAGCTGTTATATTATGTACAAAAAAAATAAAATACTACTAATTTATCAATATGTAATTTAATCAAAATAATACATGTTTGCTGGCTTTAAATGGACTTACATCATTTTCATAATTAGTCAATTGTAATAATCATTTAATTTCAGTTATGAAATTTTAAATATCATTTGAAATATATTTTCTATTAATCCATATAATTTTGTTTATTAATAATAACAATAAATAAAATAGGAGTCTCGTTTCTTATTTTGAACGTCAAATATATTTATATATTGTTAAACTTAAAATAAGATATTGTTATTATTTATTTACCGTAAATAACCAGACCCTGTTTACTCCCGGTAGGTTCTGCTTTCCCTTGCAAATCATAATTTTCATCAAGGCTCGGTGCGAGCCTGTTTACAATGGTTCCTTCAATTGACTCATTTGCACTGGCTCGGCCTAATCCGCCGCTTCTCTTTTTTTTTTTAATTTAACTGAACGAGCCAATCCTTGCAAAATCCGTATGACACGACCGGTCATCGCAGGTACATGTGCTTACCTGATAGCCGGCAGCGGTGGCTAATGGTTTTCCACGGGAGACGTTTTTATACCTGGCGCATCTTTTCCGGTAGTATCCTTTTGTCATTGTTCGTCCTTGCTGATTAGGACGTTCTGTCCTTTAGCAAAGACAGTATAAATAGCCTGCCGATGTCAACGGAAACACTTATTCTGCGATCAGTGCAGCAACAACCAGCAATCAGCAAACAGCAGTGATCAGTGCGAAGACTTCGGCGAATTTTCTCAGTTAATTTTCCCAGTAAAGTATAGTGACAATTTCTTAGTGAACTAAAATGGCATGGTACGTACATTTTTGCTATATTTTTCCGGGAACATTCTTCAGTCACTTGTTTTGACTAATGTTTTCCGTGTGTCGGGTATAAGAAAGAACAATTTATTTTTACGAATTTAAATATTTATAAATAAAATATATTTTTCATCGAGACACGAATCAACCTCTAGTTTGGCCGGATACGGAGAATTCTCCCTAATTGACGCTCGGATAGTGCACGAAGATGGACAATTCGGGAAGAGGAGATACGATTATTCAAATTTTTGTAAATTGAAATCTTGAAAATTATAACATTTAAATACTAGATAATTTAAAAAATGTACATTTAGAAATCGGAGAACTTAAAAATCGTGAATTTGTAAATCAAAGAATTTAGAGATTGAAATCTTAAAAATTAGATCATATAGAAATCAGCTAACTTCGAAATTGTAAATTTATAAATCAGAGAATTTAAAAACCGTCAATTTGAAAATCGGACGATTCAGAAATTGGAATCTTAAAAATCAGAAAGTACAGAAACCAGATAATTTCGAAATTATGAATTTAGAAGTATGCGCATTGAAACATCGTGCCATTCGAAACGGTTGGATCGAGAAATTGCAAGTTTCTCGGAACGGAAAAATGTGTTTAATCCTGGCGTATAAATATTTCCAATTTATTCGCTTATAAAAACGAGTCGTCTACAAAGTTGTCGATTCACCGATAACTATAAAAACGAGCCGCGAGGCTCGAGTAATCGTGTCTCCTCTTCCCAGATTGTCCATTTCTGTGCGTAATCCGAGCGTCAGTTAGGGAGACATTACTGTATCTCCAAACGTTTCTGCAAACTTGATTCGATTAAAGCTTCCGTCGTTTAATATACCGTTTAATATTACTATACCACACGCCATCAGAAGCTGCAAGATACGTGCATACTAATTAATTGTTTCTTTTCGTTCAGTTCCAGAACTACAACTGAATCCTGCATTCAGTGGGGCTCCATAAATGGTGGAGAAATCGAGTTCGAGTCTCTGACGGAGAATACTTTGGAGGGAGCATTAGAAGTAATAAGGAAAAGCTTTTTCCCCAACGAGAGCATCTGCAAAGGCATAAATCTGTTATCGGATCCTTGTAGCGTCAAAGCGCTCGAGGAGGTGTGTTTGGCAGTTACTAGAGACGGTGTCAGCCTTGTCGCAATCGAAGTCAAGACTCAGAAAGTTGTTGGTGTCGTTCTCAATAAAATTAAGAAAATAAAAAGAGATGAAATTGACCCGCGGTGGTTGTGGGGGCAACCACCGTACGATCGACTTCCCCCGATCATCAGGCATCCTCCTGAAATGACTTGGCTTGAGAGCTTCAGAGAAGATTGTGAACATCACACGGCCAATGCCTACCTAGATTTGATGATTGCTATAAACGACCAGATAAATTTATTCGAATATTATGATGTTGATTGTATTATGGAGTGTATGTTCCTGGCTACGCTGCCGGAGATGCAGCAGCAAAATATTGGCGAGAGCTTAGTGTGCTTGTCCGTGGATGTTGCCAATGCGCTGGGTAGTGGAGAAGATGTGAAAGTACCATTAGCCGATACTGGAGGTGATAGTATAATCCGTCATTACCTGGGCGTACCGAAGTTAGTGACTGCCGTCATGACTTGCAATTACGCGCAGATCATCGCGAGGAGGTGCCGCTTTAAGGTCTTTAAAAGGATCAATTACAGGAACTTTGGCTGGGATAACGTACCGTTCCGCGAGAGAATCGGGGATGAGCATCGTGACTTCACTGTAGTAGTCAAGAAAATAAAGAACTTGTACGATTCTTAAAGAAGATATCGCGATATCAAGAAAATTATATTTTATTTAGTATTTACGTGTGTTTAGCACGATTACGATAATATAATTTTGACCGAAGTTGTCAATTATTATCCTCGAAATTATCTTTGGAATTATTAATTTTGAACTTATCATCTTCGAAATTGTTATCTTCGACATTGTGATCATCTTCGACATTATTATCTTCGAAATTATTATCTTCGAAGTGATCCTAGAAATAATTATCTTTGAAATTGTTATCCTAGAAATTATTATCTTTGAAATTGTTATTCTATAAAGTGTTATCTCCGAAATTGTTATCTTTGGAAATATAGATCTCGAAATTATTATCCTTGAAATTATTATCCTTGAAATTATTATCCTTGAAATTATTATCCTTCAAATTATTATCTTTAGAATTATCATCGAAATGATTAAAATAACACCAATTGACCAAAATATATTCGCTATGCATTGCTATTGGAATCTCGTCGATTTATCAATCGACTTATCAATGAAAAGTGTAGAAATAAAACAATGAAATTTATACTTTTCTGCCTGGTTACTCGTCGTTTAAGCCACTTCATGAAGGAACGGAGATCAGGCACTCGCGCATTTGCATCAACATTTGCATTGTTGCGGCGCAACGCCGACGTAAAATAAATAAAGCAAATCGCCGAGAATTCCGGAATTCATAAAGTTCGCACGGAATCGCAGTTATTCTTTTCTGATTATTATTCATGGTCGTGATGAATAAGTCGCGTCCGTTCCTTCGGAACCAACATCTTTTTCTGTGAAATATCAGCGGAACGATGCCGCCGTAGAAACAAATTGGAAATATTTATACGCCGGGATTAAACACATTCTTCCTTTCCGAGAAACTTGCAGTTTCTCGATCCAGCCGTTTTGAAAGGTACGATGTTTCAATGCGCATACTTCTAAATTCACAATTTCGAAATTATCTGGTTTCTGTAGTTTCCGATTTTTAAGATTTCAATTTCTGAATTGTCCGATTTATAAATTCACGATTTTTAAGTCTTCTGATATCTAAATTAACAACTTTGAAATCATTTGGTTTCTAAATTTCCTGATTTTTAAGATTTCAATTTATAAATTCTTCGATTTTTATGTTATTTTATTTTTAAGATTGCAATTTATAAATTCTTTGATTTTTAAATTCACGATTTTTATGTCATTTGATTTTTAAATTTAGAATTTTGAAGTCATCTGATTCCTAAATGTTTTAATTTTTGAGATTCCGATTTCTAAATTCTTCGATTTTCGAATTTGTAATTTTTAATTTTTCAGATTATGGTACCTAAATGTTTCGATTTTTGAAATGCGATATCTTGATTGTTATTTCGGAACAGTTTGTATTCCAATCGGCGATCTATGGATTATTGTAGAGTGGTTTAAACGACGCCGTTATTAACACTGTCCGGAGGTTTGTCGTTTTCACGTTCGAACTAGCCAGCGGTTAATCGAACCTTGGTAATGTCCCGCGTACACGCGGAATTAGAAACGTATAATTCCAATCCAATTCGCCTGCCACGTTGAATTTCATTTACACCGGCGCGACGGCGGTTTTGGTGCGTCCGATTTGATTAGCAGTAACAATTCGGTTGACTGCAGTTTGTTTAGACGATTTAGATTCAATGGATTCAATCCGCGAAGCCGCTCCAAAGGGAAACCGAACGGTTCGCACGATTAGCACTTTTCTTTTCGTTATTAGCTATTGTTATTATCTTGTGTTATTATCCACAGCTTGGTTGTGTTAAATACAAATTGTCTACGTCGATCGCGACATACAAATACAATACTCTATAATATGACCGAATTTGGCTTCCGATGATTCCACCATTTTGCATTTGAATAATGATGTTTCGTCATAAATTTATAAAATTCTATTGCCATTATTAACAATTGATCTTACTTTTCGTAGATTATTATTAAAAGAACAGAATTTGGAACGACTTTATCGCCTAATAAATGCTCTGTGACGAAAGCTAACCCAAAATCGACAATTACTGTTTAGCAACGTACGCTTTCAAAATATGCAAATATCATAATTATACAAAGTTCTCGCTATTAATAATTGTGGCTTGTTAACAATTGTTGTTGTGATAAAATTGTTCGTAATTCATTGTAAATATATTGTCAACAATTGTTGCTGTAATAAAATTGTTCATAATTCATTGTAAATATAATGTTAATAATTTGTATCATTTGTCGTAGACAAATGTATACAAATTCTTGAGCAATTAATAAATTCTCAGTCTGCTTCATTGATAACAAATTTTGCAGTATGTTTTCGATTTCTTTAAAAATAAATATTGACGCAACGATAAAGAAATGTTCAGAATTTTATGAATATAATACGATGATAAATAAAAAGGGAAGTTTGTAAATACGGATATGTAGTTACAATAGAGGAATAATCAAAGTGGTGCACACATCCGATTGACTGCTGCGTTCTCACTGTAATTTCCGATCCGCGTCGCGATCTAATGGATTAACAGAAGCTTGCGGTCTCGTGTTAAAACGGATATTAACAGACTGCAACTAAAATAATCAATTAAACCCCTTTAACAGAATTGCATGCAGACGTGAATCCTATTAGCGGCTTTGCTCAGCCTCTAATACATTCGTTATGTAACAGAGTTGCAATCATTGTAGAGAGGATAGCGAATTACATGTTTTTGAAAATCCATTGCTTGAATTTTGAATAATTTCCGTACACAGAAAATGGCATCAAATGGTATAAAATAGCATAAAATTGCCTAAAATTGCATAAAATGGGATAAAGTAGCATAAAATGGTGTAAAATGGCAGAAAATGGCAAGGAAAGCTAGTAGATCACTGTTTTTGGTCCCAATGGAAAGAGGAGACTTCATTCTATCAGATCATAGTCATTTCAATCGCTATGAAAAGTTTAAATTATGAGAGAAATGTGAATTTGAAAATAACCAAAAAATTACCATCTCTACTTAGAATGGGGGGTCTTAAAGATACAAAGGCACTAATACTGAATAATCCAAACGGCGCGGAAGCTAAGATTTCACCCTTTGAAATGTATCTAAGGACACCATTTTATAGTTAGTTTTGTTAACAAAGTTACGATATTTTGAATTTCAGGATTTCATTCGGAAGAGAATCCAAGGTGCTATACGATGGCAAACAAAAATCATAGATCAATATTTTCGGGCTCATTCGAAAGGGGAGACTTCGTTCGTTAAAATAATTGTGAACTAAACAATTTTTTGAACCACTCAGACGTATGCGAATATGAGAAATCGACAAGACGGAAACATTTGTATTTACAGTGCAGGGTATTAACGAAATAAAATTTATTAAACAGAAGAATTAAGATGCTACGAAACTGGAAACTTGGACTTTTAAAATGAGTCGAAGAACACCACCCTAAAAAATGTTCGCCTAGAATTCCACGACCACAGAAATCACACTAACCTTGGACACTTTTTTTCAAAACTGCCATGAATTGGCAACAAAATATCGCAGATCAATGTTCTTGGACTCGTTGGAAAGGGAATACTTCGTTCCACAGAATCACGGTGATTTCGTACGCCGGAGAAACGTTTCGAACATATTAGAAGCACGCGAATTTGAAAAACGACCAACAATGTTCCATTTTCGCTTATCGCTCGAGTTCCATCGAACCATTTTTCGTTTCGTGCGATTTATGGTGTAGTGCCGGCAGTGCACAGAGCCAAAAATATTCGCGCCGAATCGGAAATGTGATTATCATGTTCGCGCGACCCCCAGCCGCCGAAATTCAATTGGTCCAGCAAGTTTCGGTTGATCCAGCAAATCAGAACTTGGTGAAATATCGTTGGCGCACTTGTAACAATGACACGGAGTCACTAGAGCTTCAGATGATAGCGATTAGGGCAAATTTCGCAGGAGTTAGACGATTACGCTAGTTCTGGCTTGTCGTCGACGGATAATAAAACGGATAATAAGAGCACGCGTCGCGACGGATAATTTACGATTTTTCGATGATTTTTAGCGCTGGTTGACAAGAATCGCCGGTACGAATGTCGGACAATTTTATTTCATAATTTTAATTGCACCTGGACAAAATATTCTCCTTTTTATTTTCTGCACTGTGAAACTGCCACTTTAACAACGACATCCTGATGTTATTCTATTTTCTTGTATATTCATCAAATTTATCAGATATTGAAATAATGTGTATAATAAAACGTGAACTCTTTATCCCCTTTTCCTATTTTCTTTTAGAGCGGAACAGCCCTTTTTTAATTGCGATATGTAGATGTTACCTTATTTTTTTATATGTTTAAAAAAAATGATATTAAATTATATGTTATTAAGGAATTTTCAATAAAAGCAAAATGTCGAAGAATTTTCAGAGTTGTTCAATACTGTTGATAATCAAATTTCATCAATTTATTTTGTCAATTGATTATACAAAAACTTGAAATATACAAGCGAATATTTACGCTAATTTTACGCACAAAATTCTCGACATATGTAAATAACAATCTCAATCGCCTCTCACTTCTCATTCATCATCCGATCATTGAATACATTGATCACGCATCATTCGTTTCCGCATTTATACTAATTATACAATTTTAATAAAAATAATCCCGAAAATATTAAATAAATAATTAAAAATTATTTCAATTATTTTTTTCATTCTTAACACACTCAATACATAGCTTTCTTATTATTAAATAAATGAATTTCCTTATATATCAGGTATGGAATTGTTATGTGTACAGTAAATTCTCCCTAATTGATGCTCAGCTTAGAAACAAAAATGGATAATTTGGGAAGAGAAGATACGATTAATCGAGCCTTGGAACTGGTTTTTATAGTTGCTGACAATCGGTATCTATAAAAAGGAGCTGCAAGGCTCGAATAACCGTATCTCCTATTTCCAAATTGCCCATTTTTCTTTAGAAGCCGAAAGAAAATTGGGAAGAATTTAATATACAATGTACTATGAATGTATATGGAAACGTGGAAATATCTAAAAAATATAGGTGATACGAACAATGTTTTAAAACGAATATTATAAGATATCGATGATCAGATTCGATGCTTTGTACATGCTATTCAACAAAACTATTTGTTTATACTATTCGTTATTTCTCGATATAATCATCGATTTTTCAAGTTCCATCGTATAGATATTAATCAGTGAGGTATGTAAACACTTTTACAATACAATTCGAAAAGTCGTCGACTAGAACAACCGTGCCTGGGTTAAAGATTCGTTCTCGATGATCGCAAAGGATCGCATCTTAATGTCGATATTTACATCGATTTTTAAGTGAAAAAGAAAGAACTTTTATCATTAAATATATATATAATAATATAATGCGTGCCATAAACTCGAGGACCGGTCGTAAAAGTATCAAAGTCGAGATCCTGGGTCTGGCCCCTTGAAAGTCCTTATAATTTTACAACCGGTCCTAAGAACCGACCGTTCATGTCACGTATTTGGGTATGCTAGAATTTCTGATTTTAATTTCTGCTTGCCCCCTCCCCCATCGGACAATGTTCTGCCCATCATCAGCACGGCATTCTAGTCTATTGATTACGGGTGAATAATGGTGGGGGAGATTAACCAAGAAATTCTTATTTGTATTCTCTTCGATCGTGAATGGCCGTAACGGTACCTTAAGGGGTGAACGTTTCCTCTGCCCAATCCGCTGGAAGGTCCGCGGACTGTACGCATTCTTGTAAATGAACAAGAAAACAATGTACGCAACAATCTACGTTTTCTTGGCTAATGACCGTGCCCGGCCGCTCGGTCTCCCGTGCAATTTACCGTACGGTGCAGTAAATCCACCCTAATTGACGCTCAGATTGTGCACGAATTCTGTTTACACAGCTATACATATATCGATTTACCAGTGAAATTCATGATGTTCGAAATAAAAATCGAGCCGTCGAAAAACTTTCGGTGTTGTTAATTATAATTGTTCAATATTGTTGATAATCATATTTTATCGATTTATAATAGTAAATACTATAAATTATAACAATAGTAAATTCTAGCCGGACTACATAGCTTATGTGTTAATTTTATAGTAATTAATACGAATGTTAATTTCAGCAATGCTAATGCGAAAATTGACAGCAATTTCAATTTCGATGATATTAAATAATATGTTATTAAGGAATTTTCAATAAAAACAAAATGTCGAAGAAATTTCAGAATTGTTGTATACTGTTGATAATCAAATTTCATAAATTTATATTGTCAATTGATTATACAAAAGATTAAAATATACACGCGAATATTTACGCTAATTTCACGCTCAAAATTCTATATATGTAAATAACAATTTCAATCGCCTCTCACTTCTCATTCATCATCCGATCATCGAATACATTGATTTTCACTGCTCACGCATCATTCGATTCCGCAGTTATACCAATTATACAATTTTAATAAAAATAACCCCGAAAATATTAAATAAATAATTAAAAATTATTTCAATTATTTTTTTCATTCTTGATACATTAAATACATATCTTTCTTATTATTAAATAAATGAATTTCCTTATATATCAAGTATGGAATTGTTATGTGTACAGTAAATTCTCCCTAATTGATGCTCAGCCTTAGAAACAAAAATGGACAATTTGGGAAGAGGAGATACAATTATTCGAGCTTTGCGGTTCGTTTTTATAGTTAACGATTGCCACCAACTATAAAAACGAGCCGCGAGGCAACGAAAGCATTCTTTTTGAAAGAAAATTGCTGCTATATTTTTAGACATAATCATTTCAAATTTATATTTATTTATATGTAAAATAAAATTTGTATTCTAAAGATTTCTATGGAATTTCCAATGAAATAATCATCAATTATTAATTAATAGATAATGAAACAAAAATTGAGACAATCTTCAACGAAAAATTTTAATTCTGACCAACGATGCCCTAAAATATTGGTAGCGAAATATATTTCTTGAAATGAGGGACTCGACGAAAACTCGCCTGCGACTCGACTTTTGGTGAACAGATGCGGACGATATATAATACTGTAAAATACTAAAATGTATAAGGGAGAGTAACGTTTTCACGAAAATACTGCTTCGCACGGATAGATCGATATTGTCTACAATTCATCATCGGGAGGACAAGCGCAATACAAATTGAATCATTCGGAAATCTTAATCGTTTCTCATTGGTTTATTTTGAAAATGGTGTTTTTTTTATTTTAAAAAATTTAATTTATTATTTGTATAATATTAATAATTATAATTATACATTTATTATTTAGATAACGATAAGTTATGTACATTCTAAAAATTTCACTGAAATCGGTTGACCTTCGTACGAGCTGTAAATAATTAATGATCGCAAAAATCGCACTTTTTATCAAGAAGTGTGAGAAATTTGCAATTTTTACAATCTTTTAACGTTTGTAACTTACCATTGCGTTAAACGATTTCAATGAAATTTTCAGCATGCGTATAACTTACCGAGATCAACAAGACGCATTTTTTACATTTTCGTTAGATTTCATAATATAAACATCCTTTTTTATTTTTAAATAATTAACCTTCATATTTCAAAAGAAGTATTCGAAATTTATAGATTTTATCATTATTAATAAATATAATTAACTAATGATATATATTGAAATTATTTATAAATATTTTATTAAACATTCACTAGTTAAATATCTCGAAGTTCGAAAAATCGGCAAAATCGGCAAAATTAGCCTAAAAGTGATCAAAAATAGCTTCCTCAGATAAGAAAGTTAAACAACGAGAGACTTTTACTTTGTTTTGTCATTCCAAGCATGTAATAGCAAAATTGTAACATTGTCTATTATACAGGTCCCTCTATGATCTAAAAAAAAATTCAAATCGTCTACTCTAATTTTAAAAAAGTTAAAATTGCGCCTTGAGAAGTGTTCGAATGTCAGTGGGACTCACTGTATACATATAGCTGATGGCCGGTCTCGGCGACCAAGGGTTGTATTCGCGAGGCATTTTCACGCCCGGCATCTTTTTCACCGGCATTGTTCGTCCTTGACGAATACGAGTTCTCTGTTCTTCAGCAAGGGCGAAATAAAGAGCCCTCCCAAGCATTGGCGGATTAATGCGTACTGGTGCCCGAGGCGCGATACAAAATTGAAATCCCTAATACGCTATGACACGCTATGACAAATAGAGCGATTATTAAAAAAAGTTTTATTTGAAAATAAAAACTTTATTTATGGCATTGAGAAATTAATTTCAATAACAGCTTTTCTGGACTTTTGCTAGTGCACAGTCGAATGCATGTGTAGATTTCAGCTAGCGACTTGCGTTCATTTGTCGCATATGCATTGCATTTATATCATTTTACTACATGAAATAATATCACGTTGTTCGTTTCAACAGACAGCTGTTATATTATGTATAAAAAAATAAAATACTACTAATTTATCAATATGTAATTTAACCAAAGTAATACATGTTTGCTGGCTTTAAATGGACTTACATCATTTTCATAATTAGTCAATTGTAATAATCATTTAATTTCAATTATGAAATTTTAAATATCATTCGAAATATATTTTCTATTAATCCATATAATTTTGTTTATTAATAATTACAATAAATAAAATAGGAGTCTCGTTTCTTATTTTGAACGTTAAATATATTTATATATTGTTAAACTTAAAATAAGATATTGTTATTATTTATTTACTCTCTTTATGTGGCGGTGTTTTGAAATAGTCATGATGCACAGGCGTTACATAATGTAATAACTGTTTCATATCCTTATATTTTTCGTATGTAACAGATCTCTCGGCATCGCTATACAAAGATGACATTTGAAAACATTAATTCCACTTGGATATCTCCCGCATCACTATACCTGCAGGAAAATTCTTCATACCATCGAATGCCCCCTTTCATGCTAAACAACTTTTGTAGGAACATGTTTTCGATAACTTCACCCTGTAAATATATCCAATAACAAAGGTACTGTAAATAACCAGGCCCTAATTAGTCCCCGTAGGTTCTGCTTTCCCTTGCAAATCATAATTTTCATCAAGGCTCGGTGCGAGCCTGTTTACGATGGTTCCTTCAATTGACTCATTTCCACTAGCTCGGCCTAATCCGCCGCTGTTCTTTTTCTTTTAATTTAACCGAACGAACCGATCCTTGTAAAATCCGTATGACACGACCGGTCATCGCAGGTACACGTGCTTACCTGATAGCCGGCCGCGGTGGCTAATGATTTTCCACGGGAGACGTTTTCATACCTGGCGCATTTTTTTTCGGGTAGTATCCTTTTGTCATTGTTCGTCTTTGCTGATTAGGACGTTCTGTCCTTCAGCAAGGACAGTATAAATACCCTGCCGATGTCAACGGAAACACTCATTCTGTGATCAGTGCAGCAGTGATCAGTGCGAAGACCTCGGCGAATTTTCTCAGTTAATTTTCCCAGTGAAGTATAGTGAGAATTTCTTAGTGAACTAAAATGGAATGGTACGTACATTTTTGCTATATTCTTCCGCGAACATTCTTCAGTCACTTGTTTTGACTAATGTTTTCCGTGTGTCGGGTATATGAAAGACAATTTATTTTTACGAATTTAAATATTTATAAATAAAATATATTTTTCATCGAGATATGAGTCAACCTCTATTTTGGCCGGATACGGAGAATTCTCCCTAATTGACGCTCGGATAGTGCACGAAGATGGACAAGTCGGGAAGAGGAGATACGATTATTCAAATTTGTAAATTGAAATCTTGAAAATTAGAAAATTTAAATACTAGATAATTTAAAAAATGTACATTTATATATATAGAAATCGGAGAACTTAAAAATCGTGAATTTGTAAATCAAAGAATTTAGAAATTAAAATGATAAGATTTAGAAAATTTGGGAAGCAGATGATTTAAAAATTTGTAAATTTAAGAGTCGGAAATCTTAAAAAGCGTAAATGCAGAAATCAAACAATTCAGAAATCGAAACGGTAAGAACTAGAACATTTAGAAACCAGTTGATAACAATTAAAATGTCAGAAAACTGAAAAATCGTGAATTTATAAATCAAAGAATTTAGAAATTGAAATCTTAAAAATTTGATCATATAGAAATCAGCTGACTTCGAAATTGTAAATTTATAAATCAGAGAATTTAAAAACCGTCAATTTGATTTGAATTGGAATTGGAATCTTAAAAATCAGAAACTACAGAAACCAGATAATTTCGAAATTATGAATTTAGAAGTATGCGCATTGAAACATCGTGCCATTCGAAACGGATGGATCGAGAAATTGCAAGTTTTTCGGAACGGAAAAATGTGTTTAATCCTGGCGTATAGATATTTCCAATCTATTCGCTTATAAAAACGAGTCGTCTACAAAGTTGTCGATTCACCGATAACTATAAAAACGAGCCGCGAGGCTCGAGTAATCGTGTCTCCTCTTCCCAGATTGTCCATTTCTGTGCGTAATCCGAGCGTCAGTTAGGAAGACATTACTGTATCTCCAAACGTTTCTGGAAACTTGATTCGATTAAAGCTTCCGTCGTTTAATATACCGTTTAATATTACGTGCATACTAATTAATTGTTTCTTTTCGTTCAGTTCCAGAACTAATACTGAATCCTGCATTGAGTGGGGCTCCATAGAAGGTGGAGAAATCGAGTTCGAGTCTCTGACGGAGGATACTTTGGAGGGAGCATTACAAGTAATAAGGAAAAGCTTTTTCCCCAACGAGAGCATCTGCAAAGCCGTAAATCTGATATCGGCGCCTTGTAGCGTCAGAGCGCTCGAGGAGCTCTGTGTGGAAATTGCTAAAGACGGTGTCAGCATTGTTGCAGTCGACGTCAAGACTGGGGAAGTTGTTGGTGTTGTTCTCAATAAAATTAAGATATTGAGAGATCATCCGATGCCGAGAGATCCTGTAACTAACCCGCGACGTCCGTGTGGGCGCCCACCGTTTCGTCGACATCGCCCGGTCCTCTGGCGACCTTGCCAAAAGAGTTGGCTTGAAAGATTCAAGGATAATTGCGTACATCACCGGGCCAGGGGCTACGTAGATTTTCTGATTGCTATACACAGCAAGATAAATTTATTCAAATATTATAATATTGATTGTATTATGGAGTTGATGTTCCTGGCTACGCTGCCGGAGATGCAGCAGCGAAAAATTGGCGAGGGCTTAGTGTCCGTGTCCGTGGAGGTTGCCAATGCGCTGAATAATGGACAGCAAGTGAAAGTACCGATATCTGACATTGGAATTAATAGCGTGATCCATAATTTTCTGAGCATACCGAAGTTAGTGACTGCAATCATGACTTCCAATTACGCGCAGATCATCGCGAGGAGGTGCCGCTTAAAGGTCTTGGAAAGGATTAATTACAGGGGCTTTCGTTATAGTGACGTATCGTTCCGCAAGAGAATAGGGAAGGAGCATCGTGACTTCACTGTTGTAGCCAAGAAAATAAAGAACTAATCGACGGTTCAGAAGATATCGCAATGTCAAGAAAATTATATTTTATTTAGTATTTGCTTGTATTTAACAGGATTTCTATAATTTCGACCGAAATTGTCAATTATTATCTTCGAAATTATCATCTTTGAAATTATTAATTCTGAAATTATCATTTTCGAAATTGTTATCTTCAAAATTGTTATCTTCGACATTGATATCTTCGAAATCATTATCTTCGAAATTACTATCTTCGAAATTATTACCTTCGAAATTATCCCAGAAATTATTCTAGAAATTATTATTTTTGAAATTGTTATCCTAGAAATTACTATCTTTGTAATTGTTATTCTAGAAAGTGTTGTCTCCGAAATTGTTGTCTTTGGAAATATAATTCTCGAAATTATTATCTTTGAAATTATTATCCTTGAAATTATTGTCATTAAAATTATCATCGAAATGATTGAAATAACACCAATTGGCTAAAATATATTCGCTATGCAATCTCGTCGATGTAACACTTATCAATGAAAAGTGTAGAAACAAAACAATGAAATTTATACTTTTCTGCCAGGTTTCTCGTCGTTTCAGCCACTTCATGAAGGAACGGAGATCAGGCACTCGCGATCGGGCACTAATACTAAATAATCCAAACGGCGCGAAAGCGAAGATTTCACCCTTTGAAATGTATCTAAGAACACCATTCTACAGTTTTTTTTGTTAACAAAGTTACGGTATTTTGAATTTCAGAATTTCATTCGGAAGAGAATCCAAGGTGCTATACGATGGCAAACAAAAATCATAGATCAATACTTTCGGGCTCATTCGAAAGGGGAGACTTCGTTCGTTAAAATAATTGTGATTGCGTTTGCCAAACAATTTTTTGAACCACTCAGATCTATGCGAATATGAGAAATCGACAGGACGGAACCATTTTTATTTACAGTGCAGGGTATTAACGAAATAAAATTTATAAAACAGGAGAATTAAGATGCTACGAAACTGGGAAATTGGACTTCTAAAATGAGTAGAAAAACACCACCCTACGATATTTTTTAACGAAGTTATGGTATTCTGAATTTCGAAAAATGTTCGCCTAGAATTCCACGACCTCAGAAATCACATTAATCTTGTATACTTTTTTTCAAAACTGCTATAAATTTGCAACAAAGTATCGCAGATCAATGTTCTTGGATTCGTTGGAAAGGGAATACTTCGTTCCACAGAATCACGGTGATTTCATACGCCGGAGAAACGTTTCGAACTTATCAGAAGCACGCGAATTTGAAAAATGACCAACAAAGTTTCATTTTCGCTTATCGCTCGAGTTCCATCGAACCATTTTTCGTTTCGTGCGATTTATGGTGTAGTGCCGGCCGTGCGTAGAGCCAAAAATATTCGCGCTGAGTCGGAAATGTGATTATCATGTTCGCGCGACCTTTACGAAGGCGGCTGGCCACCCCCGGCCGCCGAAATTCAATTGGTCCAGCAAGTTTCGGTTGATCCAGCGAATCAGAATTTGGTGAAATATCGTTGGCGCACTTGTAACAATGACACGGAGTCACTACAGCTTCAGATGATCGCGATTAGGGCAAATTTCGCAGGAGTTAAACGATTACGCTGATTCTGGCTCGTGAGCACGCGTCGCGACGGATAATTTACGATTTTTCGATGATTTTTATGTCGAAATTATGAATGTCGGACAATTTTATTTCATAATTTTAATTGCTCCTGAACAAAAAATTTTCATCCCCTTTTTATTTTCTGCACGGTGAAACTGCCCCTTTAACAACGACATCCTGATGTTATCCCATTTTCTTGTATATTTTGCAAATTTATCAGGTATTAAAATAATGCGTATAATAAAATTTGAACTTTTTATCCCCTTTACCTATTTTCTTTTAGAGCGGAACAGCCCCTTTTTAATTGCGATATGTAGATGTTACCCTATTTTTGTATATGTTATCAAAATTCTCATGACATTAAAAAGCTGTTTATAACATAAATTAAATTTTTCATGCCTTCCTTACTTTCTTCAGGGTGAAACTACCGCCTTAATAACGATGTCTAGATATTACCTATCTCCATGTTTATTTCTAAAATTTTACCGTATATTAATAAAATATTTGCAGTGAAAATTAAATGTTTCATCCCTTTTTATTTTTCGTAGTACGAAACTACCCCCTGAATGAATGTGGTATCTTGTAGATGTTTCCCTCTCTGCATAATTATTTCTACAATTTTATTGGATATTAAGAAATTACTTCCAGCGAAAATTAGATTTTGCACCCCTTTTTATTTTCTTTGAGATAGAACTTCCATATTTTTAAAATTGCACCAGATATTAAAAAAATTTAAGATAAAAATTTAAAGATATTAAAAAATTGAATTTCTTTCCTTCGTTTATATTTTTAAGGGTAAAACTATCCCCTCCTTGCTCGAATGATATATATTCGATATGTACTAAATGTTCAAAAATATGTTACAATAAAAATTGAATATGTTGTCATTTAAAACAATGCAGTCATATAATGTAACAAATATAAATTTTCTGTCTCGTGTAGAATTTATTAACGACAGAGTATGCTAATCAACATGACAATGAAAGAAATCGTATTTCAAGGGGTTAATTACGTCGGAGAATCTGTAAAATTTTTTCTCCGAGGAATTTATAAATAGCCCGAGGCTATACGAATATTAAAAACTTTATAATGAAGGGATCGGAATAGTTGAATTTTGTGGAAGGGTAATTATTCCTCAGACGAAGTTTGGTTGTTGACAGGAACAGCGATTCTTCGAACGAAATTTAAAATAAAAATTGAAATATCATAAGAATTTTATATTGTTCAACATTGTTGATAATCATATTTTATCAATTTATAATGGTAAATAATATAAATTATAACAATAGTAAGTTCTAGCCAGACCACATAGCTTATGTTAATTTTATAGCAATTACAATTTGAACGACACCAGTTAATGTTAGATTAATACGAATTTTAATTTCAGCAATGCTAATGCGAAAATTTACAGCAATTTGAATTTCGATGATATTAAATGATATGTTATTAAGGAATTTCAATAAAAGCAAAATGTCGAAGAATTTTCAGAGTTGTTGTATACTGTTGATAATCAAATTTCATCAATTTATATTGTCAATTGATTGTACAAAAAATTAAAATATACACGCGAATATTTACGCTAATTTCACGCACTATATTCTCGACATATGTAAATAACAATCTCAATCGCCTCTCACTTCTCAATCATCAGCCGATCATTGAATACATTGATTTTCACTTCTCTCGCATCATTCGATTCCGCAGTTATATCAATTATACAATTTTAATAAAAATAATCCCGAAAATATTATATAACTAATTAAAAATTGTTTCAATTATTGTTTTCATTCGTGATACACTAAATACGTAGCTTTCTCGTTATTAAATAAATGAATTTCCTTGTATATCTATTATGGAATTTATATACATCCATATTTCGGTTTCGTGAAATACTAAATAGAATTGATTCTCATATTATACAATAATTGAATTTTCGAACGTGATAATTATGGCATGGAACTCTTCGGAATTATAGCTGTGTTTGATTATTGAAGCACATTAGCGAACCGAGAGATGACCAAGCAATATTAATTATGATTTCGAAAGTTTTCTTTTCGAAAGAAAATTACTGCTATATTTTTAGACACAATTTTTTTAACTTTATATTTATGTATATATGTACAAGAAAACTTTAATTCTGAAGATTTCTACTTAATTACCAATGAAATAATTATCAATTATGAATGATTTGAAAATTAAATAAACATGGAGACAATCTTTAACAAAAATGTACGTGTACATATCCATTTATTACTAATGATTTTATTCTCCACGATCTTCATGAAACTTCTTTGAAAATAGGTTTTAATAATTATTTCATATAAGTTCGTAACTAAAATAAATATTATAATTAAAATAAATATATTTATTTATGGAAAATGTTTTCTGTTCTTGATTTTCACGTAACTTCAACCAATGTAATATTTAATTATCATTACACATAAATTCAATTTAAATGAATGTTGAAATAATCGTAAGAATAATACGCGGTTGTATTTGTTTATAGAAGGTGATTTTCTCTCGTTAATTTTCATCGAACTGCAGAGGAAATAATAATAATAATAATAATTATTATGAACAAATTTCATTAAAATGGTTCCCAATTATTAAAAGGAGAATACGTTCGATAATGAATTTCTCCTGACGAATTGCACAGAGATTATTACAACAACAAATGTATATTTTATATAGACATGTAAAATCAGTGGCCTAATCGAAGCTTATCAAACATTCACGAAACCAGTACGAAATAATCCTTGCGCTGATAGCTGGCTCATTATCAATCCATCAAATCCATAATCCCCTATGCAACAAATACGACGTGAACTCGAAAGTCGATCATTCTCTTTCTCGTCGATCAATACCGTTGAGAGTTTCGCAAAATTTTCCGCGAAAATCTCGCATCAAACATAATTCCGCTATTCGAGTTTAGTTAAATGTGAATTCGAGCCGAATGATTTCGCACGATCCATCAAATGATAAATGTCGTCGACTGTAGAAATACTATACATTAAAAAATCACAGCAGAAGCTCAATGATTGTAAGAATCGTTGTAATACATGGCAGAATTCCGATACATGCAAAATACAATTAAGAAGAAAATGATAGAAATATTAGAAACTTGACGAAATACAATAATCAAATAAAAAGATAGTAAAATGTAGAAACTATATAAATTCAGTAATCAAATGTAGATATATTCAAATATGGATACTATTTATTATATATTACTATATATATTATATTTATTATATTATTATATTATAATATAGATTATTAATATACAACAAATATAAAATTTACTGAATTTTTGAATTCATGTAGCTTCTACATTTTAGTATTTTTATATTTGGCTATATGTATAAACAATATAAATAGAGTATACATAATAAATAAAGAAATATTAAAAATATAAAAACTGCACGAATGTAATAATCAAATATAGAAATACTAAAGCCATAGAAACCACTAAAATGCAACTGGCGAATATAGAAACACTAAAATATAGAAACTACGTAAATGGAATAGTCAAATACACAAGAACTAAAAATTTAAAAATTATGAAAGATGCAAAATAGGGGAAAACTATAAAAAAAGACCGGTGTAAGTTGTGATTACGAAAAATATAGAGTCTACAGAAAATGCAATAGTCAAATATACAAGTACTAGAAATTTAAAAATTGTAAGATATGTAAACTGGGGGAAAACTATAAAAAATACCCGCTGTAAATCGTGGTAGTACTAATATAAATGACAAATAAAATTAATAACTAATTACCAATGATCAAATATAGAAATACCAAAAATTTTAGAAAGTGTAGAAGATATAAAATAGGCGGGGAATATAACAAACAATATTATAAATGATAAAATTATCGTTATCATCATTTTACACTTTTAAACATTACACGAAGCAAAATTGTGTAACTTAACAAAAAAAAAATTATTGTGTGTGTATTATACTATTTTCTATATTTAATATACATATAATTGGGTTGATGGTTTTAATCAATCATCTTCTCCTAATAGCATGTAATTACAGTCGCATTACAATATTCATCATACTCCAATCACAATCACAAATGGCGAGTTCTAATTACATTACAGCCAATATCGTATAATATTATATGTACATAGTCACCTTGTCACCGTCCACTCACCACAAACCACATCCAGTCTCTCACGAAATCAATATTAGCTTATAAGAAATTTATATTTCGACAACAGGAAACAATAATACCTCTCATCATATTAGTTTATGTCAATTTAACAGCAATTTGAATTTTAACGACACTAATTAATGTTAGGATAATATGAATTTTAAGTTCGAGAATATAATATTTTAATATATATAATAACATATATAATAATAATTTAATAATATTTTTTGTACAGAACTTCAACTCTCATGCTATTAAATAATATTTTTTGTTCAGGTATTAAAGCTCCAATAATATTGAACGGAATTATAATAACATCGATACGAATTTTATATTAAATTTATGGGATATATGATGCTCAATGTTATATTTTCATATGATATTGTTTAAAATTGTCTCATATTGTTCTTTTTAACAATGTTTGTTATATGACGTACAATGATTATTTATTGATATCACATTTATGAGGAATTTAGATATCAATAATTACTATCGCATAAATAACGATAACTAGATTGTTGCATCATTAAAATATTTGAATAATACAACGAGGAACTCAAATTTCCATGATTTTAAATAATGTTTAATTTATTAGGAATTCCAGGATCAATAACATTATACACAATGTAATCGTACTAAACCATTCTTATTAGGTTAATGCATAATTTAATACGGTAATAATGTATTAAATGCTGCAGCAATAAAAAAATATAAAAAATGTAAATTTGATAATATTATTAATTATATATATTTTATATATAAATATATATATATATATAATTAATAAAATATTATTAAATTAACATTTTTTATATTTTATAATATATAATTATAATTATGTATATATATATATATATATATATATATATATATATATATATATATAATTATACTATATAATATACAATATAATAATTTAGTATAATATACAGTATAATATATATATGGTATATATATATATATATGGTATATATATATATATATACATTATACTGTATATTATACTAAATTATTATATCGTGTATTATATAGTATAATTAAATACATTTATACTGTATATCATACTAAAAACTGTACATTATATATAATATAATGTAATACATTAAATACTATTTCTAGTATTTTACATAATTGCCAAAAGCTGAGTAATTAAATTATATTACGTTCGCTATCAGCATAGTTATATTTATTGTATTTATTGCATTAAATACATTGTATCATCTTACGCGACATGATGAAAATGCCGCCAAAGTGAAGGCATCAATTCTCTAAATATCATGCTATGTGCTATAATTTTAAATAATTATATTCAGAACATTAATATGACGTTCTTTATGCTGCGGGCGAACGTGTTAAGCAATGATCCAAACGCCACGGGTTGAAATGACCTCGACGGTCCATAAACCAAAAATAATATTCTTCCTAATTGATCGCATTTTTTAATTCGAATCTTAACCGTTAGAAGCGATACGCAATTTCAATGCGTTCCTTTTAACGCTGCCAAAAACCTGTTCCCAGTCACGTCCCACCAAAATTGATATTCCCCGCCGTCGCCACAAATTTCCAATAAACTCGCCGCACCAACAGCGCCGCCGAAACCGAAGAAGGAAAACTCGATCGACACTCGCGTGTTTCCCGGTAACGAATCGTCGCTTTCGCCACTCCAACCACGAGTGCAAACACTACGTGGCTGCATCACCGACACCTTTAGGTGCTGGATCGGGGTGGGGTGGGGGGTCGTCGTTGGTGTTCGCTAAAGGTTGCCTCTGTGTTGTAAATAAACGGCGCGACCCGATCGTACTGAAGATAGAAGCCAATCATCCAGCAGGATTTCTGGTTTCCTTTAGTTCCGTCCCCCTCCACCGCTTTCTTCCGTACCTTATGGAGCATAGCAGTACTATCCCCCCCCCCCCAAAAAAAAAAATTTGCCGGAAAGCGATATTCGGAGTACGTATAGACTAACGGTCGTAAGACGTTGCCCGCGACCATCGAAACCGTCTTCCGACGGTTAATCCGATACATGGAGTTGCGAAATTTCAGCGACACGGTTGTTTTTATGTTTCTGGTCTCCTGACTTCTGCGAACGGCGGATTACGATCGCCGGATATCCATCTCGGTGGACGTAGAATAAAGCAGACCCGATTTTCTGAAGCTTCGCAGATTATGGTATTCGGAAATAAAAGAATTTCGTAGCTTGCTTTCAAGAGCCTTTTAGAGTGTAACGTACGGAGAATCTTCCCACGAATTTTTTATATTCCCTCCTGAAGGCATACGCCAGGCTGGCGCCAGCCAGCCGGGGATTCATTTGTATATCGCGAGTCGAGTACCTCCGAGAGAGTACGACGACGAACATTTCTGGAGTCGGACCACATAGGATCATCCCCACTACCATTTTTCCACAGAAAAACTGACTATATAAAGGGCCCAAACGCGACCGGGAATTGGGCTAGTTTCGAGTCATTCGTCGACGCGGAAACATTAGTAACATCGAGTTTCAATTCTTCTTCCGCGAAAACTTACTTACAGTTGTAAAACCCAACGCGTAATAATTTAGTTTTTACCAGTTTTCTTTGGTTTCAAGTTTAATCATTTCCACCTCCTGTTTCAAACCAGTAGTTGGTATAACCCACCAAGATATATCTTAACCGCTCGAGGTATATCTTTATTTCTTTTCTAACCCTAATATCAATTTCTCCAAACACCTTATCCTAATTTTAAAGGTAGCTACCCGTGTCGAAATAAACATCGGCTGGTCTACGCACCTCATCCAAAAATTCCAATTACATGCAACCTCCGGCCACCCAAACTGCCTGGCCCTCGGCTCGTAACAAGAGCATGATAAGACGAGTAGTATTGTGGTCATTTAATCCTGAGATAGTAGCGTCTGAAAGCAGAGGAACTTAAATATTTTTGATAAATTATTTTCGTTTAATTTTAAATAGAATCGTACGTGTTTTGATGAAGGGCGAAGAAA
The DNA here is from genome assembly GCF_051020955.1 of Megalopta genalis. Lineage (NCBI taxonomy): Eukaryota > Metazoa > Arthropoda > Insecta > Hymenoptera > Halictidae > Megalopta > Megalopta genalis. The sequence continues at coordinate 267,468 of NW_027476218.1, read as the reverse complement.
CGAATCCAACAAGTATAATGATTGAATACTTTCGATTGTTTAACCTCGATATGTTTGCGTTTGAAAGTTGATTACTTAATGTTTCGGACACGATATTGTTACAAGAATTATATCTCTTTTTTAATGTTTATGATAATATTGTTACGGCGACTTGTCCAAATCAAGTGGCTGTAATGTGAAACAGCCCTGTTGTGAACACCTCCTTAAAGAATAATAGAAGAGAGGGGTTGCCACGGAGGTGTGTTATCAACGGACAATCGAAGAGTCGGGATCGGACCGTCGAGCGGTCCAAAGATCTCAAACATAATTGAATTGAGTTGTATTATAGTTTATGTACTTTATTGTAAATAAAATGCCGCGACGCGAAAGAAATGCAGTAATTCGCAACAATATTATTGAATCAATTGTTTTCTCATATAATAAAGCACTCCTTAAAGTAAGTAGAAACATAAATTTTGTTTATTTATTGCACATGTCCTTTTGTATAATAAGCGATAAACAAGATAGTGACGAAATTTAACGTCACAAAAATAATCGGACAGTCCGTAGGTATAGGTGAACTAGTTTTTATCGATGGTATTATGGATAAAATGAAATATTTGGACATTTTTTAAAGAAAATTTAATTACAAGTGTTATAAATATGGGTGTACGTACAGTTTTAAGTTTTATTAGGACAGTGATCCTAAACACAAGGTCAGAATTGTACAGGAATATTTGTTAAACAATTGTCCAAAAGTACTGCATCCTTCTCCTCAATCGCCTGATTTAAATCCAATTAAAAATTTATGGGATCAACTGGACCACAAAATTCGTACAATACTTACAAAGACAACAACAAAGATAAAACAACGTTTGTTAGACGAATGGAAACGAATTTCGTCGGATTATTTAAATAAAGTCATCTGTAACATGCCCAAGCGATTACATGAAGTAATAAAACAAAAGGGTCAACCGACAAAATATTAATATTATGATAACGTGATTAAAAAGATTTTCATTTTATATAAAATTAATGTAATTCATTCACTGTCCGAATATTTTTGTGACGTTAAATTTCCTCACAATCTTGTTCATCGCTTATTATACAAAAGAACATGTGCAATAAATAAACAAAATTTATGTTTCTACTTACTTTGTATGAGAAAACAATTGATTGAATAATACTATCATAAACAATAAAAAGGAGCAATTGTTCTTGTATCAATATCGTGTCCGAATATTAATGCGAGTCACTGTATATATTCATTATACTCGTTGCATTTGTCTTTCGATGCTCTACAAGAATATCGGTAACAATATACAGAGTGTTGTATAAAAGTGTGCTGGAAACAGGAGTAGTCCTCAGGAGTAGTATCTTTTTTTCAGATACAAATATCAAGCGGATTACGAAAAAAAACCGAAAAAATGGACGTCGGATCTGTTGTACATACGAAAACTACACAATGGAGCGATAGAAAAAGACATATCCCTAGTTAACAATACATATGTAACAATAATTTAAACAATATTTATAATTGATTATGTTTTTCTTATTACATTGTCTATAATCATATTGTTCATAACTGATAATATTCTTTATTACTACTTTAGACAATATATTTGTACTACGTGACCTATAATATTATTTAAAAAAAATTGGTTAAGTAAACATTTTTATCACAATTAAATACAAAAATTACTTAACACGAAGATCGTCGTATGAAATTTTATATTCCAATCATATAATTGTAGTAAAAAATCGTAGGCAAATATTGTAGCTAAAATAGAAAAATATTGACATCCACAAAAAATAAGTACTTGGTCAATGAAAATATATAAAGTAAAATGTACAACTAAAATGTTTAGAATAAAATGTTCAAACAAACTGTTCGATAAACATGCTTAAAATAAAATGTTCAACTAAAATGTGTAAAATAAAGTATTCACAACCAATATGTTTAAAATGAAGTGTTCAAAATAAAATGTTCAACTAAAATTAACATCTACGAAAATAAGTTCGAAACAATGCTTGTGTACGTCGATAGCGTCTGGTGTCGCATTTCGTATCGACAGCGCATTCAAATTCAGGAAACCTCGAAAACATGAAAACACCGATTTTCATAAAAGTCGCACGAAGTTGTGGATTGTGGCCAACTCTTTGAGCGAAAAGTGCGACGTGTGGCGTCGGGTGTCATCTGTCGAAGGAACGTGCAAACGTCGGAATACAAAAATTCTCCCCTCCACACTCTCGCCGATCCCATCGCACACTCTAACCGCCATTTCTGGCGCGGCTCCTATCGGGTCCCTTATTTCGTCGACGAAAAAATGGGGAGGTGGGTGAACTGGAAGAATGCAGTCTCAAGCCTCCGCGACCTAACCCAGTGAAATGAATTGGAGGATCGTGCCCCGACCGTGAAAATCGACGCCAGAAAAATATTTTCCTGGCCTTCGTGCTCCGGGCAACGAACGATGCCGATCTTTTGCGTAAGCCGCTTCCAGATATCTCGCAGAGTCGCTGAGATCGCTCGGTCCCCGAAAAATTCCGTTGGAAAAGTCGTTCGCCCATCGATAGCAAAGATTTCTCGCAGACGGAAGTGGTCACGATTTTTTTTCTTGCGGATTTTAGGGTCGAAGGTTTAGGTTAGGTGGACGGGTTTTTATGGAGCTTGGTGGATGGCGTATGAAATGGAGGGTTCGGGGTGTAGTGAAAAAAAAAGATTGCAAATTGAATTGATATTTTATATTGCTAGTAATAATAAAATTTTTTATTTCATTAAAAAATCATTCAAATAATTCGACAAATTATTTATTTATTATTGCAAATGATAAAAAAAATATTTATTATGCAAATAAAATGTTATTTTTCATTTGGGTTTTAGAGAGGGACGAAAAGATTTAGAATACTATTTGCGCTGATATACATATGTATACTTAGTGAATAAATTTAGGATAATGTAAATTAAAGGGTTGGAACTTGAGTTCCAATATATCAATTACTAAAGAATTGAATTTGTATTACAAAGTTTCAATTATTTAAATCTCAAAATTTTAATTTTTTTAATTTTAATTTAAATATTAAGTTACACTTCTGCTTATGTCTACATGCTCCTATGTATTCAATAAATAGATTTTGGCTAGATTTTCTTTCTAATGTAAATTAAGGGTTGTTGACCAAGGTGATAATTACTGAAGGGGTGAATTCGGAGTGCATAGTTAATATTTAAAATAATTTCGAAATATTGATGAGTATTGATTTATTTTTGTCAATAGATTTAAGCTAGAACTCCATTTCCTTATAAATTTAAAGGTCCAGGGTTAATGACTGACGTGTATTAGTTACTGCTGAAGTAAATTTGGGGTGTAAGGTGAGTATTTTAAATTACTGTGAAATATTCACGAATGCTGATTTCAGTCAATAAAGGTCCGGCTTCCCTTTTCGATGTGAATGGAATGGTCGAGGGTTAATGACCGATTGATCGTGGGCAAAGTGAACATTTACAATCATTCCGGAATATTTCTGCATGCCGACGTATTTTTATAAAATCGACTTAGACCAGGTTTGCTAATACATTTCTATTAAATACGTTAAATAAATTTAAGTTAGCTTTCCTTTATTTTCTGAATCAGGGCGCCGAGGCTTGATGATAAAGATATCAACTATTGAAAGGGTGATTTTGAGGTGCAAAATTGACAGTTAAGATTATTCTAAGACACTCCCTGCGCTCTGATAATATTTTCTTGTCTACACGTATTCTGTAAGCAAGGGTTCGAGGTTCCCCTCTTGTACACAAGTTACCCAAAGGGGTGAGTTTGGGGTGCAAAGTTGGCAGTTTGTATTATTTTGGAAAGTTTGTTGATACTAATATTATTTATGTCATGTAAATTTCGGCTGGGTTCTCCTCTTTTTAATGTAAATCAGCTGGTTGCGGGGCGGTGTTGTACATCTAATTTACAGTAGGGACGAATTTTGGGGTGGAAAATTCACATAATTTTCGGAAGCTCGCAGATACTTACATATCTTTATTATGTAAGTTCATGTTGTACTTCCCTTTTAATATAAATCGGGGGATTGAGGGTTGAAGCTTCAAATGTTGATTGCCGAAAGGGTGAATTAGGGGTAGAAAGACTACGGTCTAAACTATTCCAAGATATTTCTTCGTTCTTAGAAAAATTAATTGACTAAATGTGTCGTAAATTAGCTTCCCAATATGCGTGCAAGGGTTGAGTGCGGTATGTTTAAGGCATCAGTTACTAGAAGGGTGAATTTAGGGTGCGAGGGTTTACGTAGTTTCCGAGGAGGTCGTAGACTCTATTTTTATGCGGGTACGTTTATGTGGTAGCCAGTAATTTTCATGACGTTGTAATGACCAGAACTATAATTCTAGGCAATCATAGGTCTGTTGAAGCTGGTGATACTTCTGATTCTAACCGCATTCCTGTTCTCTCTCGCTGCCGTAACACGGTTGATGGAGCTGACTGTCATCGTAATGTATCCGGTGCCCATTTTCGTGCTCAGACTATTTTCGAGAGTAGTCGTGAGTACATGTATAAAGGCAAATCTTACTTTCTGAAACATTCGCTCTTCCCATAAATCATCTTAATATTATGCTAATTTCTTAACATAACATTGGCTATTAACTTTTTAGTTTATCTAACAAGTAACTTACGTGGTCAGCATTAGTAAAATTAAGAAATTATTAATCACTGTCTCGAAACCATTTTTATGCAAAATAATCGAATATTCTTGGTAGTTGATTGTGATAATTTTTCAGCATTTTGCTAGTGGTTTTTCGGTTGATTTAGTAACTTCTGCGGTCGTCGTTAAAAAATTTAATATAAATTATATTATTCATAATCACTAAACCATTTTTATGCAAACTTCTGGTCAAAATATTTTAAAAGTTGATGGACAATTTTGTCGTGCCTCGCTAGTGACTTTTCAGTTTACATAATAACCTAATATTTCACCAGACTTCCCTCAGTCACGATGACAGTTTTCCATTTTCCTGGGCGCTTATGCCGCGAGAAAATACACGGGGTCGACACCAGCGCGAATGTTTAAATAAAAAGCGAGCAACGAACGCTTTCGGACCGCTTGTTGCTGATCGAGTATGTATAATTACCCCGACGTTATTGATACTTTTGGACCACGTTCGTAGTGTGCAATTCATTTTATTATTTACTTTATTAACGTCGATCACAGAAGTTACTAGGTAAACTGAAAAGTCACTAGCGAGGCACGACAAAATTGTCCATCAACTTTTAAAATATTTTGACCAGAAGTTTGCATAAAAATGGTTTAGTGATTATGAATAATATAATTTATATTAAATTTTTTAACGACGACCGCAGAAGTTACTAAATCAACCGAAAAACCACTAGCAAAATGCTGAAAAATTATCACAATCAACTACCAAGAATATTCGATTATTTTGCATAAAAATGGTTTCGAGACAGTGATTAATAATTTCTTAATTTTACTAATGCTGACCACGTAAGTTACTTGTTAGATAAACTAAAAAGTTAATAGCCAATGTTATGTTAAGAAATTAGCATAATATTAAGATGATTTATGGGAAGAGCGAATGTTTCAGAAAGTAAGATTTGCCTTTATACATGTACTCACGACTACTCTCGAAAATAGTCTGAGCACGAAAATGGGCACCGGATACATTACGATGACAGTCAGCTCCATCAACCGTGTTACGGCAGCGAGAGAGAACAGGAATGCGGTTAGAATCAGAAGTATCACCAGCTTCAACAGACCTATGATTGCCTAGAATTATAGTTCTGGTCATTACAACGTCATGAAAATTACTGGCTACCACATAAACGTACCCGCATAAAAATAGAGTCTACGACCTCCTCGGAAACTACGTAAACCCTCGCACCCTAAATTCACCCTTCTAGTAACTGATGCCTTAAACATACCGCACTCAACCCTTGCACGCATATTGGGAAGCTAATTTACGACACATTTAGTCAATTAATTTTTCTAAGAACGAAGAAATATCTTGGAATAGTTTAGACCGTAGTCTTTCTACCCCTAATTCACCCTTTCGGCAATCAACATTTGAAGCTTCAACCCTCAATCCCCCGATTTATATTAAAAGGGAAGTACAACATGAACTTACATAATAAAGATATGTAAGTATCTGCGAGCTTCCGAAAATTATGTGAATTTTCCACCCCAAAATTCGTCCCTACTGTAAATTAGATGTACAACACCGCCCCGCAACCAGCTGATTTACATTAAAAAGAGGAGAACCCAGCCGAAATTTACATGACATAAATAATATTAGTATCAACAAACTTTCCAAAATAATACAAACTGCCAACTTTGCACCCCAAACTCACCCCTTTGGGTAACTTGTGTACAAGAGGGGAACCTCGAACCCTTGCTTACAGAATACGTGTAGACAAGAAAATATTATCAGAGCGCAGGGAGTGTCTTAGAATAATCTTAACTGTCAATTTTGCACCTCAAAATCACCCTTTCAATAGTTGATATCTTTATCATCAAGCCTCGGCGCCCTGATTCAGAAAATAAAGGAAAGCTAACTTAAATTTATTTAACGTATTTAATAGAAATGTATTAGCAAACCTGGTCTAAGTCGATTTTATAAAAATACGTCGGCATGCAGAAATATTCCGGAATGATTGTAAATGTTCACTTTGCCCACGATCAATCGGTCATTAACCCTCGACCATTCCATTCACATCGAAAAGGGAAGCCGGACCTTTATTGACTGAAATCAGCATTCGTGAATATTTCACAGTAATTTAAAATACTCACCTTACACCCCAAATTTACTTCAGCAGTAACTAATACACGTCAGTCATTAACCCTGGACCTTTAAATTTATAAGGAAATGGAGTTCTAGCTTAAATCTATTGACAAAAATAAATCAATACTCATCAATATTTCGAAATTATTTTAAATATTAACTATGCACTCCGAATTCACCCCTTCAGTAATTATCACCTTGGTCAACAACCCTTAATTTACATTAGAAAGAAAATCTAGCCAAAATCTATTTATTGAATACATAGGAGCATGTAGACATAAGCAGAAGTGTAACTTAATATTTAAATTAAAATTAAAAAAATTAAAATTTTGAGATTTAAATAATTGAAACTTTGTAATACAAATTCAATTCTTTAGTAATTGATATATTGGAACTCAAGTTCCAACCCTTTAATTTACATTATCCTAAATTTATTCACTAAGTATACATATGTATATCAGCGCAAATAGTATTCTAAATCTTTTCGTCCCTCTCTAAAACCCAAATGAAAAATAACATTTTATTTGCATAATAAATATTTTTTTTATCATTTGCAATAATAAATAAATAATTTGTCGAATTATTTGAATGATTTTTTAATGAAATAAAAAATTTTATTATTACTAGCAATATAAAATATCAATTCAATTTGCAATCTTTTTTTTTCACTACACCCCGAACCCTCCATTTCATACGCCATCCACCAAGCTCCATAAAAACCCGTCCACCTAACCTAAACCTTCGACCCTAAAATCCGCAAGAAAAAAAATCGTGACCACTTCCGTCTGCGAGAAATCTTTGCTATCGATGGGCGAACGACTTTTCCAACGGAATTTTTCGGGGACCGAGCGATCTCAGCGACTCTGCGAGATATCTGGAAGCGGCTTACGCAAAAGATCGGCATCGTTCGTTGCCCGGAGCACGAAGGCCAGGAAAATATTTTTCTGGCGTCGATTTTCACGGTCGGGGCACGATCCTCCAATTCATTTCACTGGGTTAGGTCGCGGAGGCTTGAGACTGCATTCTTCCAGTTCACCCACCTCCCCATTTTTTCGTCGACGAAATAAGGGACCCGATAGGAGCCGCGCCAGAAATGGCGGTTAGAGTGTGCGATGGGATCGGCGAGAGTGTGGAGGGGAGAATTTTTGTATTCCGACGTTTGCACGTTCCTTCGACAGATGACACCCGACGCCACACGTCGCACTTTTCGCTCAAAGAGTTGGCCACAATCCACAACTTCGTGCGACTTTTATGAAAATCGGTGTTTTCATGTTTTCGAGGTTTCCTGAATTTGAATGCGCTGTCGATACGAAATGCGACACCAGACGCTATCGACGTACACAAGCATTGTTTCGAACTTATTTTTCGTAGATGTTAATTTTAGTTGAACATTTTATTTTGAACACTTCATTTTAAACATATTGGTTGTGAATACTTTATTTTACACATTTTAGTTGAACATTTTATTTTAAGCATGTTTATCGAACAGTTTGTTTGAACATTTTATTCTAAACATTTTAGTTGTACATTTTACTTTATATATTTTCATTGACCAAGTACTTATTTTTTGTGGATGTCAATATTTTTCTATTTTAGCTACAATATTTGCCTACGATTTTTTACTACAATTATATGATTGGAATATAAAATTTCATACGACGATCTTCGTGTTAAGTAATTTTTGTATTTAATTGTGATAAAAATGTTTACTTAACCAATTTTTTTTAAATAATATTATAGGTCACGTAGTACAAATATATTGTCTAAAGTAGTAATAAAGAATATTATCAGTTATGAACAATATGATTATAGACAATGTAATAAGAAAAACATAATCAATTATAAATATTGTTTAAATTATTGTTACATATGTATTGTTAACTAGGGATATGTCTTTTTCTATCGCTCCATTGTGTGGTTTTCGTATGTACAACAGATCCGACGTCCATTTTTTCGGTTTTTTTTCGTAATCCGCTTGATATTTGTATCTGAAAAAAAGATACTACTCCTGAGGACTACTCCTGTTTCCAGCACACTTTTATACAACACTCTGTATATTGTTACCGATATTCTTGTAGAGCATCGAAAGACAAATGCAACGAGTATAATGAATATATACAGTGACTCGCATTAATATTCGGACACGATATTGATACAAGAACAATTGCTCCTTTTTATTGTTTATGATAGTATTATTGAATCAATTGTTTTCTCATACAAAGTAAGTAGAAACATAAATTTTGTTTATTTATTGCACATGTTCTTTTGTATAATAAGCGATGAACAAGATTGTGAGGAAATTTAACGTCACAAAAATATTCGGACAGTGAATGAATTACATTAATTTTATATAAAATGAAAATCTTTTTAATCACGTTATCATAATATTAATATTTTGTCGGTTGACCCTTTTGTTTTATTACTTCATGTAATCGCTTGGGCATGTTACAGATGACTTTATTTAAATAATCCGACGAAATTCGTTTCCATTCGTCTAACAAACGTTGTTTTATCTTTGTTGTTGTCTTTGTAAGTATTGTACGAATTTTGTGGTCCAGTTGATCCCATAAATTTTTAATTGGATTTAAATCAGGCGATTGAGGAGAAGGATGCAGTACTTTTGGACAATTGTTTAACAAATATTCCTGTACAATTCTGACCTTGTGTTTAGGATCACTGTCCTAATAAAACTTAAAACTGTACGTACACCCATATTTATAACACTTGTAATTAAATTTTCTTTAAAAAATGTCCAAATATTTCATTTTATCCATAATACCATCGATAAAAACTAGTTCACCTATACCTACGGACTGTCCGATTATTTTTGTGACGTTAAATTTCGTCACTATCTTGTTTATCGCTTATTATACAAAAGGACATGTGCAATAAATAAACAAAATTTATGTTTCTACTTACTTTAAGGAGTGCTTTATTATATGAGAAAACAATTGATTCAATAATATTGTTGCGAATTACTGCATTTCTTTCGCGTCGCGGCATTTTATTTACAATAAAGTACATAAACTATAATACAACTCAATTCAATTATGTTTGAGATCTTTGGACCGCTCGACGGTCCGATCCCGACTCTTCGATTGTCCGTTGATAACACACCTCCGTGGCAACCCCTCTCTTCTATTATTCTTTAAGGAGGTGTTCACAACAGGGCTGTTTCACATTACAGCCACTTGATTTGGACAAGTCGCCGTAACAATATTATCATAAACATTAAAAAAGAGATATAATTCTTGTAACAATATCGTGTCCGAAACATTAAGTAATCAACTTTCAAACGCAAACATATCGAGGTTAAACAATCGAAAGTATTCAATCATTATACTTGTTGGATTCGTTTCTTCGCCCTTCATCAAAACACGTACGATTCTATTTAAAATTAAACGAAAATAATTTATCAAAAATATTTAAGTTCCTCTGCTTTCAGACGCTACTATCTCAGGATTAAATGACCACAATACTACTCGTCTTATCATGCTCTTGTTACGAGCCGAGGGCCAGGCAGTTTGGGTGGCCGGAGGTTGCATGTAATTGGAATTTTTGGATGAGGTGCGTAGACCAGCCGATGTTTATTTCGACACGGGTAGCTACCTTTAAAATTAGGATAAGGTGTTTGGAGAAATTGATATTAGGGTTAGAAAAGAAATAAAGATATACCTCGAGCGGTTAAGATATATCTTGGTGGGTTATACCAACTACTGGTTTGAAACAGGAGGTGGAAATGATTAAACTTGAAACCAAAGAAAACTGGTAAAAACTAAATTATTACGCGTTGGGTTTTACAACTGTAAGTAAGTTTTCGCGGAAGAAGAATTGAAACTCGATGTTACTAATGTTTCCGCGTCGACGAATGACTCGAAACTAGCCCAATTCCCGGTCGCGTTTGGGCCCTTTATATAGTCAGTTTTTCTGTGGAAAAATGGTAGTGGGGATGATCCTATGTGGTCCGACTCCAGAAATGTTCGTCGTCGTACTCTCTCGGAGGTACTCGACTCGCGATATACAAATGAATCCCCGGCTGGCTGGCGCCAGCCTGGCGTATGCCTTCAGGAGGGAATATAAAAAATTCGTGGGAAGATTCTCCGTACGTTACACTCTAAAAGGCTCTTGAAAGCAAGCTACGAAATTCTTTTATTTCCGAATACCATAATCTGCGAAGCTTCAGAAAATCGGGTCTGCTTTATTCTACGTCCACCGAGATGGATATCCGGCGATCGTAATCCGCCGTTCGCAGAAGTCAGGAGACCAGAAACATAAAAACAACCGTGTCGCTGAAATTTCGCAACTCCATGTATCGGATTAACCGTCGGAAGACGGTTTCGATGGTCGCGGGCAACGTCTTACGACCGTTAGTCTATACGTACTCCGAATATCGCTTTCCGGCAAATTTTTTTTTTTGGGGGGGGGGGATAGTACTGCTATGCTCCATAAGGTACGGAAGAAAGCGGTGGAGGGGGACGGAACTAAAGGAAACCAGAAATCCTGCTGGATGATTGGCTTCTATCTTCAGTACGATCGGGTCGCGCCGTTTATTTACAACACAGAGGCAACCTTTAGCGAACACCAACGACGACCCCCCACCCCACCCCGATCCAGCACCTAAAGGTGTCGGTGATGCAGCCACGTAGTGTTTGCACTCGTGGTTGGAGTGGCGAAAGCGACGATTCGTTACCGGGAAACACGCGAGTGTCGATCGAGTTTTCCTTCTTCGGTTTCGGCGGCGCTGTTGGTGCGGCGAGTTTATTGGAAATTTGTGGCGACGGCGGGGAATATCAATTTTGGTGGGACGTGACTGGGAACAGGTTTTTGGCAGCGTTAAAAGGAACGCATTGAAATTGCGTATCGCTTCTAACGGTTAAGATTCGAATTAAAAAATGCGATCAATTAGGAAGAATATTATTTTTGGTTTATGGACCGTCGAGGTCATTTCAACCCGTGGCGTTTGGATCATTGCTTAACACGTTCGCCCGCAGCATAAAGAACGTCATATTAATGTTCTGAATATAATTATTTAAAATTATAGCACATAGCATGATATTTAGAGAATTGATGCCTTCACTTTGGCGGCATTTTCATCATGTCGCGTAAGATGATACAATGTATTTAATGCAATAAATACAATAAATATAACTATGCTGATAGCGAACGTAATATAATTTAATTACTCAGCTTTTGGCAATTATGTAAAATACTAGAAATAGTATTTAATGTATTACATTATATTATATATAATGTACAGTTTTTAGTATGATATACAGTATAAATGTATTTAATTATACTATATAATACACGATATAATAATTTAGTATAATATACAGTATAATGTATATATATATATATATATATATATATATATATATATATATATATATATATATATATATATATATACCATATATATATATATATACCATATATATATTATACTGTATATTATACTAAATTATTATATTGTATATTATATAGTATAATTATATATATATATATATATATATATATATATATATACATAATTATAATTATATATTATAAAATATAAAAAATGTTAATTTAATAATATTTTATTAATTATATATATATATATATTTATATATAAAATATATATAATTAATAATATTATCAAATTTACATTTTTTATATTTTTTTATTGCTGCAGCATTTAATACATTATTACCGTATTAAATTATGCATTAACCTAATAAGAATGGTTTAGTACGATTACATTGTGTATAATGTTATTGATCCTGGAATTCCTAATAAATTAAACATTATTTAAAATCATGGAAATTTGAGTTCCTCGTTGTATTATTCAAATATTTTAATGATGCAACAATCTAGTTATCGTTATTTATGCGATAGTAATTATTGATATCTAAATTCCTCATAAATGTGATATCAATAAATAATCATTGTACGTCATATAACAAACATTGTTAAAAAGAACAATATGAGACAATTTTAAACAATATCATATGAAAATATAACATTGAGCATCATATATCCCATAAATTTAATATAAAATTCGTATCGATGTTATTATAATTCCGTTCAATATTATTGGAGCTTTAATACCTGAACAAAAAATATTATTTAATAGCATGAGAGTTGAAGTTCTGTACAAAAAATATTATTAAATTATTATTATATATGTTATTATATATATTAAAATATTATATTCTCGAACTTAAAATTCATATTATCCTAACATTAATTAGTGTCGTTAAAATTCAAATTGCTGTTAAATTGACATAAACTAATATGATGAGAGGTATTATTGTTTCCTGTTGTCGAAATATAAATTTCTTATAAGCTAATATTGATTTCGTGAGAGACTGGATGTGGTTTGTGGTGAGTGGACGGTGACAAGGTGACTATGTACATATAATATTATACGATATTGGCTGTAATGTAATTAGAACTCGCCATTTGTGATTGTGATTGGAGTATGATGAATATTGTAATGCGACTGTAATTACATGCTATTAGGAGAAGATGATTGATTAAAACCATCAACCCAATTATATGTATATTAAATATAGAAAATAGTATAATACACACACAATAATTTTTTTTTTGTTAAGTTACACAATTTTGCTTCGTGTAATGTTTAAAAGTGTAAAATGATGATAACGATAATTTTATCATTTATAATATTGTTTGTTATATTCCCCGCCTATTTTATATCTTCTACACTTTCTAAAATTTTTGGTATTTCTATATTTGATCATTGGTAATTAGTTATTAATTTTATTTGTCATTTATATTAGTACTACCACGATTTACAGCGGGTATTTTTTATAGTTTTCCCCCAGTTTACATATCTTACAATTTTTAAATTTCTAGTACTTGTATATTTGACTATTGCATTTTCTGTAGACTCTATATTTTTCGTAATCACAACTTACACCGGTCTTTTTTTATAGTTTTCCCCTATTTTGCATCTTTCATAATTTTTAAATTTTTAGTTCTTGTGTATTTGACTATTCCATTTACGTAGTTTCTATATTTTAGTGTTTCTATATTCGCCAGTTGCATTTTAGTGGTTTCTATGGCTTTAGTATTTCTATATTTGATTATTACATTCGTGCAGTTTTTATATTTTTAATATTTCTTTATTTATTATGTATACTCTATTTATATTGTTTATACATATAGCCAAATATAAAAATACTAAAATGTAGAAGCTACATGAATTCAAAAATTCAGTAAATTTTATATTTGTTGTATATTAATAATCTATATTATAATATAATAATATAATAAATATAATATATATAGTAATATATAATAAATAGTATCCATATTTGAATATATCTACATTTGATTACTGAATTTATATAGTTTCTACATTTTACTATCTTTTTATTTGATTATTGTATTTCGTCAAGTTTCTAATATTTCTATCATTTTCTTCTTAATTGTATTTTGCATGTATCGGAATTCTGCCATGTATTACAACGATTCTTACAATCATTGAGCTTCTGCTGTGATTTTTTAATGTATAGTATTTCTACAGTCGACGACATTTATCATTTGATGGATCGTGCGAAATCATTCGGCTCGAATTCACATTTAACTAAACTCGAATAGCGGAATTACGTTTGATGCGAGATTTTCGCGGAAAATTTTGCGAAACTCTCAACGGTATTGATCGACGAGAAAGAGAATGATCGACTTTCGAGTTCACGTCGTATTTGTTGCATAGGGGATTATGGATTTGATGGATTGATAATGAGCCAGCTATCAGCGCAAGGATTATTTCGTACTGGTTTCGTGAATGTTTGATAAGCTTCGATTAGGCCACTGATTTTACATGTCTATATAAAATATACATTTGTTGTTGTAATAATCTCTGTGCAATTCGTCAGGAGAAATTCATTATCGAACGTATTCTCCTTTTAATAATTGGGAACCATTTTAATGAAATTTGTTCATAATAATAATTATTATTATTATTATTTCCTCTGCAGTTCGATGAAAATTAACGAGAGAAAATCACCTTCTATAAACAAATACAACCGCGTATTATTCTTACGATTATTTCAACATTCATTTAAATTGAATTTATGTGTAATGATAATTACATATTACATTGGTTGAAGTTACGTGAAAATCAAGAACAGAAAACATTTTCCATAAATAAATATATTTATTTTAATTATAATATTTATTTTAGTTACGAACTTATATGAAATAATTATTAAAACCTATTTTCAAAGAAGTTTCATGAAGATCGTGGAGAATAAAATCATTAGTAATAAATGGATATGTACACGTACATTTTTGTTAAAGATTGTCTCCATGTTTATTTAATTTTCAAATCATTCATAATTGATAATTATTTCATTGGTAATTAAGTAGAAATCTTCAGAATTAAAGTTTTCTTGTACATATATACATAAATATAAAGTTAAAAAAATTGTGTCTAAAAATATAGCAGTAATTTTCTTTCGAAAAGAAAACTTTCGAAATCATAATTAATATTGCTTGGTCATCTCTCGGTTCGCTAATGTGCTTCAATAATCAAACACAGCTATAATTCCGAAGAGTTCCATGCCATAATTATCACGTTCGAAAATTCAATTATTGTATAATATGAGAATCAATTCTATTTAGTATTTCACGAAACCGAAATATGGATGTATATAAATTCCATAATAGATATACAAGGAAATTCATTTATTTAATAACGAGAAAGCTACGTATTTAGTGTATCACGAATGAAAACAATAATTGAAACAATTTTTAATTAGTTATATAATATTTTCGGGATTATTTTTATTAAAATTGTATAATTGATATAACTGCGGAATCGAATGATGCGAGAGAAGTGAAAATCAATGTATTCAATGATCGGCTGATGATTGAGAAGTGAGAGGCGATTGAGATTGTTATTTACATATGTCGAGAATATAGTGCGTGAAATTAGCGTAAATATTCGCGTGTATATTTTAATTTTTTGTACAATCAATTGACAATATAAATTGATGAAATTTGATTATCAACAGTATACAACAACTCTGAAAATTCTTCGACATTTTGCTTTTATTGAAATTCCTTAATAACATATCATTTAATATCATCGAAATTCAAATTGCTGTAAATTTTCGCATTAGCATTGCTGAAATTAAAATTCGTATTAATCTAACATTAACTGGTGTCGTTCAAATTGTAATTGCTATAAAATTAACATAAGCTATGTGGTCTGGCTAGAACTTACTATTGTTATAATTTATATTATTTACCATTATAAATTGATAAAATATGATTATCAACAATGTTGAACAATATAAAATTCTTATGATATTTCAATTTTTATTTTAAATTTCGTTCGAAGAATCGCTGTTCCTGTCAACAACCAAACTTCGTCTGAGGAATAATTACCCTTCCACAAAATTCAACTATTCCGATCCCTTCATTATAAAGTTTTTAATATTCGTATAGCCTCGGGCTATTTATAAATTCCTCGGAGAAAAAATTTTACAGATTCTCCGACGTAATTAACCCCTTGAAATACGATTTCTTTCATTGTCATGTTGATTAGCATACTCTGTCGTTAATAAATTCTACACGAGACAGAAAATTTATATTTGTTACATTATATGACTGCATTGTTTTAAATGACAACATATTCAATTTTTATTGTAACATATTTTTGAACATTTAGTACATATCGAATATATATCATTCGAGCAAGGAGGGGATAGTTTTACCCTTAAAAATATAAACGAAGGAAAGAAATTCAATTTTTTAATATCTTTAAATTTTTATCTTAAATTTTTTTAATATCTGGTGCAATTTTAAAAATATGGAAGTTCTATCTCAAAGAAAATAAAAAGGGGTGCAAAATCTAATTTTCGCTGGAAGTAATTTCTTAATATCCAATAAAATTGTAGAAATAATTATGCAGAGAGGGAAACATCTCCCCCCCGTGTCCGCTACCTTGTCGTGGTGGGGGGGGCTTCGTGCCCCAATGATCCTCAAGGCTGTGCCGGCGGGGATTTTATTCCCTGGCAGGTCCTACCTAGCCGGAGTGGCTTGAGGTGAGGGGCCAACTAAAGTCGGACACATACCGTAAACCTGTGGTCATGTTTTACAGGAACGGGGGTCTTGCCTTAGCCGGCTGGACCGCGAGGATGACAACCTCTCTAAAAAATCCCTAGCCCCAAGCAGCGTTGCGCGGTGAAGAGGGCGTAGCTGGAGTCAGCGCCAGCTATGGTTGGTGGGTGCACCAATCGTTAGCGGACAACCCCGGGGTACCTGGCGATCCCCCGGGCGTATTAGCCTTCCCCGGGTATGGCGGCTCTACCCGGGGTGACCTCCTTTCCGACCACACTCGTGGGATTTATCATGGATAGTTCACAAATAAAAAAAACCGGGGAGGGGGGAAACGAGAGGGAGGAGGAGGCGCGCGTAGCTAGCGTGCGCCTCGAGCGCATGGATGGGTCGGTGTTGCGGGAACTTCCCGCAACACGCGGCAGAGAGAGGTCCGCTTTGGACCTTGGCGAATGCGATGCGGGAGAGGAGTCCGACCACTCGGTCTCCTCTCACCGCTCTTCGCAGAGCGCCCCTGGCTCCTCAATAGGGAGGAAGCGGGGAAGGCCGCCAACTACTGGGCAGTACGTTGGCCTCTATGAGGCCAAACGTAAGTTGACGGAGGCCAACAAGGGCCTCATCGCGGCGATCTTCGACCCGGTGGCCCCGGGGCCGCAGCCCGGGAGATCGGTCGACCCACTTCCGGACGAGGTGGAGGTCGCCGCGAATCTTCGCAGTCGTCCGACGCGGGACGTGGCGGCGTCAATAATGGAGAGCCTGGCCGAAGTGGCCAGGATCTCCAGCGCAACAAGGGAGTTGCGGCCGGCCACGGTGCGGGTCCTGCAGGCGGCGGCCCTGAACAGCCGGGCGGGCGTTGCGGAGCTGGCCATGAGGTCAGCTTCCGACGCCACCCGGCTGTTGGAAGAAGAGAACGCTCTCCTCAGAGAGCAGATGGCGGAGTTGCGGACCGAGGTGGCCCGACTCCGTCATGCGGTGGAGGCGAAGCCGGCAGCAGCCGAGATGCCTCCGCCGCCGGCTCCTGAGGGGGGCACGGGGCCGCTGGTAGGCGCCGGCGCCCGAGGGCCCCAACGCCCTGGGCGAGGGAAGCCCTTGCCGGCGTCCGCAGCGGCGCCGGCAAACTTGCTGCAACAGATCGGCTCCCTGATCGATGCCAAGCTGGCATCGTTCAGGAGGGAGCTGATCCCACGGATGCAGGATCCGCGGTCGGTGCCGCCCGTGCCGCCCGCCCCCAGCCCGTCGATAGGCAAGAAAGGGGGGAGAAAGGGTGGCAGTGGAGGAGGGGCTGCGTCCGCTAAGGCGGCGCAGATGCAGCCCCCACAGCAGAGGGCTGCCTCTGCTGTTGTGCCGCCCTCCACCACACCTCCTACTGAGCTGTGGTCGAGGGTAGTTGGCCGAAGGGCCAAAAAGGCGGCTGCCGCAGCTAAACCTGCGGCGGCTGCCAAGGCCTCTTCGGCCGGGAGGGCGGCGAAACGGGTGGCACCGGCTGCCCCGAAGAGGGCTCCCCTGCCGCCGCGTCCGCCCCGCACGGCTGCCGTTACGATAACGGTACCGGCCGGCGGGGCGATGACGTACGCCGAGGCGATGGCCACTGCCAGGTCGAAGGTTGACCTGGCAGAGATTGGCATCGCCTCGTTAAAGCCCAGGAGAGCGGTGACGGGGGGAATCATTTTGGAGGTCCCCGGGGCTGATGGGGCAGCTAAGGCCACTGCCCTAGCTGCGAAGATGGCGGACGCGCTGGCGGGAACCGGCGTGAAGGTCGCGCGCCCAATTAAGAAGGCCGATCTAAGGGTGCGCGGCCTGGTCGACTCGACCACGCCGGAGGAGGTTGCCGTGGCCGTCGCCCATGTAGGAGGGTGCGACCGGGGGGATGTTAAGACCGGCGAAATCCGGTCTTCCCCCTCCGGTTTGGGCACCCTCTGGGTCCAGTGCCCTGCTGCGGCCGCGCGTAAAGTTGCGGTTGCGGGCAAGCTCACGGTCGGCTGGACCCGGGCGACGGTGGAGGCCCTTAGCGCCCGGCCCCTGCAGTGCTATCGCTGCCTTGGCCTAGGCCACACAACTCAGCGATGCACTGCGGCCGAGGATCGTTCCGACTGCTGCTTTGGGTGCGGCAGTCGGGACCACAAGGTGGCCGGCTGTACGGCGAAGCCCAACTGCCCGCTCTGTGCGGGAGCGGGCAAGCCGGCCGGCCACCGCCTCGGTAGCCGGGCGTGCCCCGCCAGCGCGAAACGCGGCAGGGGCAGTAGGGGGAGAAAATCCGCGGTGGCCAAGGCGACGGCCACCGTGGCTACTAAGCCAAAGGTGGCACCCAAAGGTGCCACCGTCGCGCCCGCGGGGGCGGATGGGGCCAAAGAGGCCCCAGACGCCACCGCTCCCGCGGCGGCGATGGAGGTGGAGGCCTGCCCGTAATGGGGCCCAAGGGCCCTATAATACAAGCCAACCTGAACCGCTCGGCCAGGGCACAGGACCTCCTGGTGCAATTCCTGGCCGAGCGGGGTGCCGGGTTGGCCGTAGCGGCGGAGCCGTACAGGATTCCCGATCATCCACATTGGATGGGGGACCTGAGCGGCTCCGCCGTTATAATATGGGTAGGCCGGCCGGGGTCCCCGGCGTGCTCCGTTATCGAGCGCGGCCGGGGATACCTGGCCGTTGACTGGGGCGGCACCGCGGTTGTGGCGATCTATGCACCTCCAAGGTGGTCCCTCGAGGAGTTTGTGCAGTATCTGGACGGGGTGGGGAGATGCGTCTCCCGCTGCCAGCCCCGTCCGGTGCTGGTCCTGGGGGACTTCAACGCCAAGTCGCCGGCTTGGGGTTCCCCCAGGACGAACCCGAGGGGCCGGGAGGTGCTTGACTGGGCGGCGGGACTCGAGCTCCGTCTTTTAAACACGGGCTCGGTCCATACGTGTGTGCGGCATAATGGGGGGTCCATCGTTGACCTTTCATGGGCAACGCCCCCCGCCGCGCGCCGTATTACGGGGTGGAGGGTGGCGGAGGAGGTCGAGACGCTGTCTGACCACAGGTACATTGTTCTCGGCCTCTCCGCCGCCCCATCGACGCCCCGACGTCGCCCCGCTGATGAGGGATCGCCTCAGCCGCGGTGGGCGCTAAAGCGCCTCGACCAGGACGCCCTGATGGCGGCAGCCCACGTCGTGGCCTGGCCAGCAACACCGGCCGGGCCAGTCGACGGGACAAGGGAGGCCCAATGGTTCCGGGGCGCAATGACGTCCATTTGCGACGTCGCCATGCCCCGGGCCAGGGTTTTCCCGAGGAAGGCGGTGTACTGGTGGTCGCGCGCGATAGCGGATTTGCGCACAGAGTGCGTTCGCGCGCGACGCCAGTACGCCCGCGCCCGTCGACGACGGCGTTCCGACGTGGAGCTGGCTATCCAGCTGTATGGGCAATACAGGGAGAAGGTGGTCGCCCTGCAGCTGGCCATCAGGCAAGCAAAGAGCCAGGCCTGGCGCGACCTTCTCGGCACTATCAACCGAGATCCATGGGGGCGCCCATATAAAATGGCGATGGGACGATTACGTCCCTGGGCGCCCCCTCTGACGGAGAGCCTGGATCCGGGGATGCTCGGACGGGTCGTGGACGCGCTATTCCCCGTCAGCGGGGAGGCGTCCCGGCCCGTCCCTCAGCTAGAGGGACACGAGTGGTCCCCGGATCTGGAGGTCGCGCCGGAGGAAATGGCCGGGGTAGTCAAATGGCTCCGGGGCAAGAATACTGCCCCGGGGCCGGACGGTATCCCCGGCCGGGTCTGGCTGCTTGCCATGGGCGTCCTGGGCGAGAGGCTTAGAGGCCTCTACTCCGGGCTCCTGAGGTCCGGGGTGTTCCCGGACCTTTGGAGGAGAAGTCGGATGGTCCTCTTAAGGAAGGATGGGAGGCCTGCGGATTCTCCCTCCGCGTACCGGCCCATTTGCCTCCTGGACGAGGTGGGCAAGATCTTTGAAAAGATCATTGCTGCCCGCCTCGCCAGGCACCTGTCCCGCGTTGGCCCCGATCTGGCGGACTGCCAGTTCGGCTTCCGGGAGGGGCGATCGACGGTCGATGCAATCGACCGTCTAAAGTCCCTCTCGGACAATGCCGTGGCACGGGGCGGGGTGTGCTTGGCGGTGTCGATAGACATCGTCAATGCATTTAACACCCTGCCCTGGTCCGCCATTAGGGAGGCCCTGGTTGAACACCAGGTGCCTCCCTATCTGAGGCGGGTGGCGGTGGCGGTCTGTGGCCACCCAGGGCGGGAGATAACCCCCGAACTAGCCCTCGCGTAGGAGGGTTGATCGGCCGAGTCGATGGGTGTATCGGCGATGAAGGCATTAGAGACCGTCAGTGCGTCGTACATGTAGTACTTCGCATAATGGCGAGGCCCTGATTTAGCATACGGGCTGTGGCGTGTTCTTTGTACAGCACTGTATGTGCTGTATGACTTCCGACTGGGGAACTGTTGTCACTCGTGGCATCAGTTCCCCAGTTTACGTTAAACGGTTTTTCAGACCGTTTTTCGTGGGCGGAACACGCCACTAGACAACACTCCGCTGGGCTCAGGAATACATGGGATGCAATCAATCCCCTGGGCAACCCAGGCCGCAAGGGGCAAACGTGCCCTAGCCACACTTGAGCCTCCACGAAAAAGGTACCGCTGGATAGCTCGTGTTCTTAAATACGCAGCGAACTGAACGAAGTGTGGTGGAGAGGAAGAGGCAGCCTCTCCGACTGCTGTCTCCCACGTGTTTGCCGTGCGTGGCGACCCTTGTCGTCGGAAAAGAGGATCCTGGGATCTGAGGGGGCCCTCTCCTGCGGGTGAGACGTCCCCAACACGTACCTTTGGCCTCTGCTTCGGCTAGATGGGCGGCTGGACGAGAAAAGCAGCCCTGGTCCAGTCAATCGGCTTGGAACGACCACACGCTTCGGGCAAGTGGGTTCTGCTGGGCGAGGACGCGGGCTGGGTAAGGAAACCGACCCAGCCAGCAGACTATATTCGGTGCGTAGCCCTAACTCAGCCTTTGGCGGGTTCCAAATTGTGCGGGTCGGTGGTGGCCGGGGAGCGCACTGAATGAAAGACCAAGACACATTATGGGTCTGAATAAAATTGAACAAACAAAAACTAAGCGTCCAAAGACGACGGGTCCAGCTCCTACTCGGAGTGAAGCCGTCGCCGCAGACGCGGGAACTGCAAATGCAGCTGTCAGTCCCCCCGCGTCTGTGAGAAAGACAAGATCCGGGAAGGTGATTAATATCGCCAATCCTCGTGTGATCTTGCAAAGATGTACGACTCCCACGCGAGCGGTCTCGGTGAAAACCGAGCCCACGGTAGAAGGTACGCCGGACACCGGTAACGTGGAAGTAATCGAACGAGTCGGAGACACGTCACTCGTGAAGGTGCAGTCGGCACCCGAGCGTGTCGAGGACCCTACTGGTGACGGTTGGCAAACCGTCACCAAAAAGTCGAAGCGAGCCAAGCCGGGCGCACCCACCGGCAAGGCCGCAGTAAACCGGGCCAGGAGACCGAAGGGGACGTTCTCCGGGCAGAAGGTACGGCCTCTCGATCTCGTAAGAGACGAAGCCTTTAGGCGAGTGTCCGAAATACGGACCTTTTGCTTTCGACCTGAGTCGAAAGTCAATAAGGAGTCCGGGTCAAAGATACTCGCCGAGGTTGAGGCACTCAACGAGCTGGTCCAGGAGCTTATTCAACGGAATAGCTTCGTCGAAGGGCAGCTCGCCGCGGTCAGGGCGGACCTAAAAGCGCGTCCTGCCGTAATGAGTGCGATGCGACCTGGGCCGTCCAAGGGAACTCTCCCGAAGACGGCCTGCAACGCCGCGCAGTCGACTTACGCCCATGTGAACAAAGTCGACTGCAAAGGAGCTTCTCCGGAAGCGGGGAGACGGCCACAATCGCAGCATGTGGTAAAAATCTTCCCGCCGAAGGAAAAAGGACAGAGCAGCGAAGTTACGAAGGTTACTGTTCTGTCCCTCGTTAAACCAGCGAAGGAGGCGATCCGAATAAAGTCGGTCCGACGCATCCACTCCGGTGGCATCGTCGTCGAGACCGACCGAAAGGAGGACCTGCAAGCCTTCGTTGGCAATAAGAAGCTCCGGAGCGCGGGTCTGTCCGTCTCCTTACCTACCAAGCGGGACCCCGAGGTTTTAGTTTACGACGTCCCGCGTCGGATGGGTAAGGACGAAATTGCCTCCAGTATTTGGAGGCAAAATCTCTGCGATGCGAACCAGAAGGATGTGCCTTCGGGAATTCGGGTCAGCCGCATGGCTGGCAAGACCCCGGAGACAGCCAACTGGGTCGTTGCCGTCAGTCCGCAGAATCTTCAGCGGCTGAAGCAGAGGGGTAGCCGAGTTTACCTTGGATGGAACTCCTGTCGTGTACGGGATTTCGTCCAGGTGCTTCGGTGCTACCGTTGTCAACGCTTCGGGCATACCTCGAAGCGTTGTAAATTCAAGGAGGACGTGTGCGGTCACTGCTCCCAAAAGGGGCATACCTTCACGCTCTGTAGCAAGAAGAGTGAACCTCCGGTCTGCTCTAATTGCAAGGACAGAGGGTGGGCTAGTGCACACAAGTCGCGGGACCCAGCTTGCGCTTCCTATCAGGCGGCGCTAGCTTTGGAGTCGTCCCGTGTCCGACTTGAGTGACGGGCAGACGTGGACTTGTCCACTCCGCCATTCGAACGGCATGCTGGGCGGACCCCTCGGGGTTCGCCCCCTCGGGCCAGGCTGAAGCCCCTCTTGCGGAGATAAATTGACTTTAACACTACTCCGTCAAGAGTGCCTGGATTGGGTTGGACTCGAGGTGGCAGCGGGAGTAGCACGTTGTCTTCCCCTGTCACGATAACGAACGAGGGTAGAGCCAGACCATCGGCACGCGTCGAGAGAGCGGCTAGTATAGTCCACATAGGACCCAGGCATAGCCCATCTTAAGACTCACAACGACGACACTAACTATCTGAGGCGGGTAATCGGGGCCTACCTGCGGGGCAGGTGGGTGGAATACCCGGGCCGGTACGGGACGATACGGAGGGAAGTGGACTGCGGGGTCCCACAGGGGTCCGTGTTAGGACCACTCCTGTGGGACCTGGGATATAACGCAGTCCTGAAGGCCTCCCTACCCGACGGTGCCACCCTCATCTGCTATGCAGATGACACATTGGTGGTCGCCGTCGGGGACACCTTCGAGAGGACCATCCGACGAGCGGAAGTTGCGGTGGCAGCCGTCGTCGCGAGGATCCACGGTCTGGGGCTGAAGGTGGCCCCGGAGAAGGCCGAGGCCGTCTGGTTTGGACGGCCTTGGTCTCGGCCACGGGCCAGATCGTGGATCTGGGTTGGAGGAGCCTGCGTCGAGGTGAAGTCCGAGATCAAGTATCTCGGACTGATCCTCGACAGCCACTGGAGGTTCGGAGTACATTTCGGCCGCCTCGTCCCCCGAGTTGAGAGGGCGGCGGCCGCGTTAGGCCGCCTGTTGCCCAATATCGGGGGACCGGGCGATATGGTGCGCCGCCTATACCTAGGCGTGGTGCGGTCAATGGTATTATACGGCGCCCCGATTTGGGCGCCGTCCGTGAGGGCAAGCCGGCGCAGCACATTGTTGTTGCGCCGGCTTCAGAGGCAAATGGCCCTTCGCCTCATACGGGGGTACCGCACCACGTCTACCGTGGCGGCGCTTGCTCTGGCGGGAGAAATTCCCTTCGAGCTGCAGGCGGCGATGCGCGCCTATGTCTATAGGCGCATATGCATCGCTGGCCGGGCTCGGGGGGACCCGCCGGAGCAAGAGGCGGTCGAGGGCTTCGAGCTCCAGGCCCGGGGACTAGCGCTCGCCAGGTGGCATGCGGAGCTTTGTTCCCATGCCGCCGAGCGCGTCCCCGGGGCTCTCCTGCCGCACTTCACCACGTGGCGGGAGAGGCGGTTTGGCAGGCTCTCCTACCGTGCGACGCAGGTATTCACCGGGCATGGCTGCTTCGGTGTCTACCTGTGTCGCATCGGTCGGGAAGCGACGACGGTGTGCCACCACTGTGGCGCGGAGGAGGACTCGGCGCAGCATACACTGGAGGTGTGCCCCGCCTTTTCAATGCTGCGCCGAGTCCTAACTAGGGAAGTTGGTGGCGACCTCGCTCTCTCCAGCTTAGTTGGGGCCATGCTGGAGAGCCCGACAAAATGGGCGGCAGCCATAGCCTTCTGCGAACAGGTAATGTTGCAGAAGGAGGCTGCCGAGCGGGGTCGCCGTGAGCGGGGGGTGCGGCGTGTGCGCCCACGCCTAGAGCCCCCCCCCCCCGAGTAGCTGATACTAGGCGGGCGGCGGGTGTACCGGACCATGCCGGTTTAATTGCCCGCCGCCCGCCAACCGAGGATGCCCTATTTTAAAGTGGGGGCGACAAAACCGTCGCCCCTGACGGCCGCTGGTGCGGCCGTCGTGAAGAGGCGGTGTGGGGTGCGGTCCCCCGCACCGCCGAATCAAGATGATTCATGGGGGGGAGGATTAATCTCCCCCCGGGACGCGGCCGGCCAGGCGAGGGGGAGCTGCGGTCGTGTTCTTGAAGAGTTCCCGTGGCTCCCCCGTTAATCGCCAGCGCCCTAGGCCGCCGTGGGGGTTTTAGCGGGTCGAACCCCGCACTACCCCCCCTCCGCCCTTCGGGCGGAGCGGGGGTGTCTGACCTGCAGATTTCCCCCACGTTAAAAAAAAAAAAAAAAAAAAAAGTATAATATATATATATATTTATATACCATATATATATTATACTGTATATTATACTAAATTATTATATTGTATATTATATAGTATAATTATATATATATATATATATATACATAATTATAATTATATATTATAAAATATAAAAAATGTTAATTTAATAATATTTTATTAATTATATATATATATTTATATATAAAATATATATAATTAATAATATTATCAAATTTACATTTTTTATATTTTTTTATTGCTGCAGCATTTAATACATTATTACCGTATTAAATTATGCATTAACCTAATAAGAATGGTTTAGTACGATTACATTGTGTATAATGTTATTGATCCTGGAATTCCTAATAAATTAAACATTATTTAAAATCATGGAAATTTGAGTTCCTCGTTGTATTATTCAAATATTTTAATGATGCAACAATCTAGTTATCGTTATTTATGCGATAGTAATTATTGATATCTAAATTCCTCATAAATGTGATATCAATAAATAATCATTGTACGTCATATAACAAACATTGTTAAAAAGAACAATATGAGACAATTTTAAACAATATCATATGAAAATATAACATTGAGCATCATATATCCCATAAATTTAATATAAAATTCGTATCGATGTTATTATAATTCCGTTCAATATTATTGGAGCTTTAATACCTGAACAAAAAATATTATTTAATATCATGAGAGTTGAAGTTCTCTACAAAAAATATTATTAAATTATTATTATATATGTTATTATATATATTAAAATATTATATTCTCGAACTTAAAATTCATATTATCCTAACATTAATTAGTGTCGTTAAAATTCAAATTGCTGTTAAATTGACATAAACTAATATGATGAGAGGTATTATTGTTTCCTGTTGTCGAAATATAAATTTCTTATAAGCTAATATTGATTTCGTGAGAGACTGGATGTGGTTTGTGGTGAGTGGACGGTGACAAGGTGACTATGTACATATAATATTATACGATATTGGCTGTAATGTAATTAGAACTCGCCATTTGTGATTGTGATTGGAGTATGATGAATATTGTAATGCGACTGTAATTACATGCTATTAGGAGAAGATGATTGATTAAAACCATCAACCCAATTATATGTATATTAAATATAGAAAATAGTATAATACACACACAATAATTTTTTTTTTGTTAAGTTACACAATTTTGCTTCGTGTAATGTTTAAAAGTGTAAAATGATGATAACGAAAATTTTATCATTTATAATATTGTTTGTTATATTCCCCGCCTATTTTATATCTTCTACACTTTCTAAAATTTTTGGTATTTCTATATTTGATCATTGGTAATTAGTTATTAATTTTATTTGTCATTTATATTAGTACTACCACGATTTACAGCGGGTATTTTTTATAGTTTTCCCCCAGTTTACATATCTTACAATTTTTAAATTTCTAGTACTTGTATATTTGACTATTGCATTTTCTGTAGACTCTATATTTTTCGTAATCACAACTTACACCGGTCTTTTTTTATAGTTTTCCCCTATTTTGCGTCTTTCATAATTTTTAAATTTTTAGTTCTTGTGTATTTGACTATTCCATTTACGTAGTTTCTATATTTTAGTGTTTCTATATTCGCCAGTTGCATTTTAGTGGTTTCTATGGCTTTAGTATTTCTATATTTGATTATTACATTCGTGCAGTTTTTATATTTTTAATATTTCTTTATTTATTACGTATACTCTATTTATATTGTTTATACATATAGCCAAATATAAAAATACTAAAATGTAGAAGCTACATGAATTCAAAAATTCAGTAAATTTTATATTTGTTGTATATTAATAATCTATATTATAATATAATAATATAATAAATATAATATATATAGTAATATATAATAAATAGTATCCATATTTGAATATATCTACATTTGATTACTGAATTTATATAGTTTCTACATTTTACTATCTTTATATTTGATTATTGTATTTCGTCAAGTTTCTAATATTTCTATCATTTTCTTCTTAATTGTATTTTGCATGTATCGGAATTCTGCCATGTATTACAACGATTCTTACAATCATTGAGCTTCTGCTGTGATTTTTTAATGTATAGTATTTCTACAGTCGACGACATTTATCATTTGATGGATCGTGCGAAATCATTCGGCTCGAATTCACATTTAACTAAACTCGAATAGCGGAATTATGTTTGATGCGAGATTTTCGCGGAAAATTTTGCGAAACTCTCAACGGTATTGATCGACGAGAAAGAGAATGATCGACTTTCGAGTTCACGTCGTATTTGTTGCATAGGGGATTATGGATTTGATGGATTGATAATGAGCCAGCTATCAGCGCAAGGATTATTTCGTACTGGTTTCGTGAATGTTTGATAAGCTTCGATTAGGCCACTGATTTTACATGTCTATATAAAATATACATTTGTTGTTGTAATAATCTCTGTGCAATTCGTCAGGAGAAATTCATTATCGAACGTATTCTCCTTTTAATAATTGGGAACCATTTTAATGAAATTTGTTCATAATAATTATTATTATTATTATTATTTCCTCTGCAGTTCGATGAAAATTAACGAGAGAAAATCACCTTCTATAAACAAATACAACCGCGTATTATTCTTACGATTATTTCAACATTCATTTAAATTGAATTTATGTGTAATGATAATTAAATATTACATTGGTTGAAGTTACGTGAAAATCAAGAACAGAAAACATTTTCCATAAATAAATATATTTATTTTAATTATAATATTTATTTTAGTTACGAACTTATATGAAATAATTATTAAAACCTATTTTCAAAGAAGTTTCATGAAGATCGTGGAGAATAAAATCATTAGTAATAAATGGATATGTACACGTACATTTTTGTTAAAGATTGTTTCAATGTTTATTTAATTTTCAAATCATTCATAATTGATAATTATTTCATTGGTAATTAAGTAGAAATCTTCAGAATTAAAGTTTTCTTGTACATATATACATAAATATAAAGTTAAAAAAATTGTGTCTAAAAATATAGCAGTAATTTTCTTTCGAAAAGAAAACTTTCGAAATTATAATTAATATTGCTTGGTCATCTCTCGGCTCGCTAATGTGCTTCAATAATCAAACACAGCTATAATTCCCAAGAGTTCCATGCCATAATTATCACGTTCGAAAATTCAATTATTGTATAATATGAGAATCAATTCTATTTAGTATTTCACGAAACCGAAATATGGATGTATATAAATTCCATAATTGATATACAAGGAAATTCATTTATTTAATAACGAGAAAGCTACGTATTTAGTGTATCACGAATGAAAACAATAATTGAAACAATTTTTAATTAGTTATATAATATTTTCGGGATTATTTTTATTAAAATTGTATAATTGATATAACTGCGGAATCGAATGATGCGAGAGAAGTGAAAATCAATGTATTCAATGATCGGCTGATGATTGAGAAGTGAGAGGCGATTGAGATTGTTATTTACATATGTCGAGAATATAGTGCGTGAAATTAGCGTAAATATTCGAGTGTATATTTTAATTTTTTGTACAATCAATTGACAATATAAATTGATGAAATTTGATTATCAACAGTATACAACAACTCTGAAAATTCTTCGACATTTTGCTTTTATTGAAATTCCTTAATAACATATCATTTAATATCATCGAAATTCAAATTGCTGTAAATTTTCGCATTAGCATTGCTGAAATTAAAATTCGTATTAATCTAACATTAACTGGTGTCGTTCAAATTGTAATTGCTATAAAATTAACATAAGCTATGTGGTCTGGCTAGAACTTACTATTGTTATAATTTATATTATTTACCATTATAAATTGATAAAATATGATTATCAACAATGTTGAACAATATAAAATTCTTATGATATTTCAATTTTTATTTTAAATTTCGTTCGAAGAATCGCTGTTCTTGTCAACAACCAAACTTCGTCTGAGGAATAATTACCCTTCCACAAAATTCAACCATTCCGATCCCTTCATTATAAAGTTTTTAATATTCGTATAGCCTCGGGCTATTTATAAATTCCTCGGAGAAAAAATTTTACAGATTCTCCGACGTAATTAACCCCTTGAAATACGATTTCTTTCATTGTCATGTTGATTAGCATACTCTGTCGTTAATAAATTCTACACGAGACAGAAAATTTATATTTGTTACATTATATGACTGCATTGTTTTAAATGACAACATATTCAATTTTTATTGTAACATATTTTTGAACATTTAGTACATATCGAATATATATCATTCGAGCAAGGAGGGGATAGTTTTACCCTTAAAAATATAAACGAAGGAAAGAAATTCAATTTTTTAATATCTTTAAATTTTTATCTTAAATTTTTTTAATATCTGGTGCAATTTTAAAAATATGGAAGTTCTATCTCAAAGAAAATAAAAAGGGGTGCAAAATCTAATTTTCGCTGGAAGTAATTCCTTAATATCCAATAAAATTGTAGAAATAATTATGCAGAGAGGGAAACATCTACAAGATACCACATTCATTCAGGGGGTAGTTTCGTACTACGAAAAATAAAAAGGGATGAAACATTTAATTTTCACTGCAAATATTTTATTAATATACGGTAAAATTTTAGAAATAAACATGGAGATAGGTAATATCTAGACATCGTTATTAAGGCGGTAGTTTCACCCTGAAGAAAGTAAGGAAGGCATGAAAAATTTAATTTATGTTATAAACAGCTTTTTAATGTCATGAGAATTTTGATAACATATACAAAAATAGGGTAACATCTACATATCGCAATTAAAAAGGGGCTGTTCCGCTCTAAAAGAAAATAGGTAAAGGGGATAAAAAGTTCAAATTTTATTATACGCATTATTTTAATACCTGATAAATTTGCAAAATATACAAGAAAATGGGATAACATCAGGATGTCGTTGTTAAAGGGGCAGTTTCACCGTGCAGAAAATAAAAAGGGGATGAAAATTTTTTGTTCAGGAGCAATTAAAATTATGAAATAAAATTGTCCGACATTCATAATTTCGACATAAAAATCATCGAAAAATCGTAAATTATCCGTCGCGACGCGTGCTCACGAGCCAGAATCAGCGTAATCGTTTAACTCCTGCGAAATTTGCCCTAATCGCGATCATCTGAAGCTGTAGTGACTCCGTGTCATTGTTACAAGTGCGCCAACGATATTTCACCAAATTCTGATTCGCTGGATCAACCGAAACTTGCTGGACCAATTGAATTTCGGCGGCCGGGGGTGGCCAGCCGCCTTCGTAAAGGTCGCGCGAACATGATAATCACATTTCCGACTCAGCGCGAATATTTTTGGCTCTACGCACGGCCGGCACTACACCATAAATCGCACGAAACGAAAAATGGTTCGATGGAACTCGAGCGATAAGCGAAAATGAAACTTTGTTGGTCATTTTTCAAATTCGCGTGCTTCTGATAAGTTCGAAACGTTTCTCCGGCGTATGAAATCACCGTGATTCTGTGGAACGAAGTATTCCCTTTCCAACGAATCCAAGAACGTTGATCTGCGATACTTTGTTGCAAATTTATAGCAGTTTTGAAAAAAAGTATACAAGATTAATGTGATTTCTGAGGTCGTGGAATTCTAGGCGAACATTTTTCGAAATTCAGAATACCATAACTTCGTTAAAAAATATCGTAGGGTGGTGTTTTTCTACTCATTTTAGAAGTCCAATTTCCCAGTTTCGTAGCATCTTAATTCTCCTGTTTTATAAATTTTATTTCGTTAATACCCTGCACTGTAAATAAAAATGGTTCCGTCCTGTCGATTTCTCATATTCGCATAGATCTGAGTGGTTCAAAAAATTGTTTGGCAAACGCAATCACAATTATTTTAACGAACGAAGTCTCCCCTTTCGAATGAGCCCGAAAGTATTGATCTATGATTTTTGTTTGCCATCGTATAGCACCTTGGATTCTCTTCCGAATGAAATTCTGAAATTCAAAATACCGTAACTTTGTTAACAAAAAAAACTGTAGAATGGTGTTCTTAGATACATTTCAAAGGGTGAAATCTTCGCTTTCGCGCCGTTTGGATTATTTAGTATTAGTGCCCGATCGCGAGTGCCTGATCTCCGTTCCTTCATGAAGTGGCTGAAACGACGAGAAACCTGGCAGAAAAGTATAAATTTCATTGTTTTGTTTCTACACTTTTCATTGATAAGTGTTACATCGACGAGATTGCATAGCGAATATATTTTGGCCAATTGGTGTTATTTCAATCATTTCGATGATAATTTTAATGACAATAATTTCAAGGATAATAATTTCAAAGATAATAATTTCGAGAATTATATTTCCAAAGACAACAATTTCGGAGACAACACTTTCTAGAATAACAATTACAAAGATAGTAATTTCTAGGATAACAATTTCAAAAATAATAATTTCTAGAATAATTTCTGGGATAATTTCGAAGGTAATAATTTCGAAGATAGTAATTTCGAAGATAATGATTTCGAAGATATCAATGTCGAAGATAACAATTTTGAAGATAACAATTTCGAAAATGATAATTTCAGAATTAATAATTTCAAAGATGATAATTTCGAAGATAATAATTGACAATTTCGGTCGAAATTATAGAAATCCTGTTAAATACAAGCAAATACTAAATAAAATATAATTTTCTTGACATTGCGATATCTTCTGAACCGTCGATTAGTTCTTTATTTTCTTGGCTACAACAGTGAAGTCACGATGCTCCTTCCCTATTCTCTTGCGGAACGATACGTCACTATAACGAAAGCCCCTGTAATTAATCCTTTCCAAGACCTTTAAGCGGCACCTCCTCGCGATGATCTGCGCGTAATTGGAAGTCATGATTGCAGTCACTAACTTCGGTATGCTCAGAAAATTATGGATCACGCTATTAATTCCAGTGTCAGATATCGGTACTTTCACTTGCTGTCCATTATTCAGCGCATTGGCAACCTCCACGGACACGGACACTAAGCCCTCGCCAATTTTTCGCTGCTGCATCTCCGGCAGCGTAGCCAGGAACATCAACTCCATAATACAATCAATATTATAATATTTGAATAAATTTATCTTGCTGTGTATAGCAATCAGAAAATCTACGTAGCCCCTGGCCCGGTGATGTACGCAATTATCCTTGAATCTTTCAAGCCAACTCTTTTGGCAAGGTCGCCAGAGGACCGGGCGATGTCGACGAAACGGTGGGCGCCCACACGGACGTCGCGGGTTAGTTACAGGATCTCTCGGCATCGGATGATCTCTCAATATCTTAATTTTATTGAGAACAACACCAACAACTTCCCCAGTCTTGACGTCGACTGCAACAATGCTGACACCGTCTTTAGCAATTTCCACACAGAGCTCCTCGAGCGCTCTGACGCTACAAGGCGCCGATATCAGATTTACGGCTTTGCAGATGCTCTCGTTGGGGAAAAAGCTTTTCCTTATTACTTGTAATGCTCCCTCCAAAGTATCCTCCGTCAGAGACTCGAACTCGATTTCTCCACCTTCTATGGAGCCCCACTCAATGCAGGATTCAGTATTAGTTCTGGAACTGAACGAAAAGAAACAATTAATTAGTATGCACGTAATATTAAACGGTATATTAAACGACGGAAGCTTTAATCGAATCAAGTTTCCAGAAACGTTTGGAGATACAGTAATGTCTTCCTAACTGACGCTCGGATTACGCACAGAAATGGACAATCTGGGAAGAGGAGACACGATTACTCGAGCCTCGCGGCTCGTTTTTATAGTTATCGGTGAATCGACAACTTTGTAGACGACTCGTTTTTATAAGCGAATAGATTGGAAATATCTATACGCCAGGATTAAACACATTTTTCCGTTCCGAAAAACTTGCAATTTCTCGATCCATCCGTTTCGAATGGCACGATGTTTCAATGCGCATACTTCTAAATTCATAATTTCGAAATTATCTGGTTTCTGTAGTTTCTGATTTTTAAGATTCCAATTCCAATTCAAATCAAATTGACGGTTTTTAAATTCTCTGATTTATAAATTTACAATTTCGAAGTCAGCTGATTTCTATATGATCAAATTTTTAAGATTTCAATTTCTAAATTCTTTGATTTATAAATTCACGATTTTTCAGTTTTCTGAAATTTTAATTGTTATCAACTGGTTTCTAAATGTTCTAGTTCTTACCGTTTCAATTTCTGAATTGTTTGATTTCTGCATTTACGCTTTTTAAGATTTCCGACTCTTAAATTTACAAATTTTTAAATCATCTGCTTCCCAAATTTTCTAAATCTTATCATTTTAATTTCTAAATTCTTTGATTTACAAATTCACGATTTTTAAGTTCTCCAATTTCTATATATATAAATGTACATTTTTTAAATTATCTAGTATTTAAATTTTCTAATTTTCAAGATTTCAATTTACAAATTTGAATAATCGTATCTCCTCTTCCCGACTTGTCCATCTTCGTGCACTATCCGAGCGTCAATTAGGGAGAATTCTCCGTATCCGGCCAAAATAGAGGTTGACTCATATCTCGATGAAAAATATATTTTATTTATAAATATTTAAATTCGTAAAAATAAATTGTCTTTCTTATACCCGACACACGGAAAACATTAGTCAAAACAAGTGACTGAAGAATGTTCGCGGAAGAATATAGCAAAAATGTACGTACCATTCCATTTTAGTTCACTAAGAAATTCTCACTATACTTCACTGGGAAAATTAACTGAGAAAATTCGCCGAGGTCTTCGCACTGATCACTGCTGCACTGATCACAGAATGAGTGTTTCCGTTGACATCGGCAGGGTATTTATACTGTCCTTGCTAAAGGACAGAACGTCCTAATCAGCAAAGACGAACAATGACAAAAGGATACTACCCGAAAAAAAATGCGCCAGGTATGAAAACGTCTCCCGTGGAAAACCATTAGCCACCGCGGCCGGCTATCAGGTAAGCACATGTACCTGCGATGACCGGTCGTGTCATACGGATTTTACAAGGATCGGTTCGATCGGTTAAATTAAAAGAAAAAGAACAGCGGCGGATTAGGCCGAGCTAGTGGAAATGAGTCAATTGAAGGAACCATCGTAAACGGGCTCGCACCGAGCCTTGATGAAAATTATGATTTGCAAGGGAAAGCAGAACCTACGGGGACTAATTAGGGCCTGGTTATTTACAGTACCTTTGTTATTGGATATATTTACAGGGTGAAGTTATCGAAAACATGTTCCTACAAAAGTTGTTTAGCATGAAAGGGGGCATTCGATGGTATGAAGAATTTTCCTGCAGGTATAGTGATGCGGGAGATATCCAAGTGGAATTAATGTTTTCAAATGTCATCTTTGTATAGCGATGCCGAGAGATCTGTTACATACGAAAAATATAAGGATATGAAACAGTTATTACATTATGTAACGCCTGTGCATCATGACTATTTCAAAACACCGCCACATAAAGAGAGTAAATAAATAATAACAATATCTTATTTTAAGTTTAACAATATATAAATATATTTAACGTTCAAAATAAGAAACGAGACTCCTATTTTATTTATTGTAATTATTAATAAACAAAATTATATGGATTAATAGAAAATATATTTCGAATGATATTTAAAATTTCATAATTGAAATTAAATGATTATTACAATTGATTAATTATGAAAATGATGTAAGTCCATTTAAAGCCAGCAAACATGTATTACTTTGGTTAAATTACATATTGATAAATTAGTAGTATTTTATTTTTTTATACATAATATAACAGCTGTCTGTTGAAACGAACAACGTGATATTATTTCATGTAGTAAAATGATATAAATGCAATGCATATGCGACAAATGAACGCAAGTCGCTAGCTGAAATCTACACATGCATTCGACTGTGCACTAGCAAAAGTCCAGAAAAGCTGTTATTGAAATTAATTTCTCAATGCCATAAATAAAGTTTTTATTTTCAAATAAAACTTTTTTTAATAATCGCTCTATTTGTCATAGCGTGTCATAGCGTATTAGGGATTTCAATTTTGTATCGCGCCTCGGGCACCAGTACGCATTAATCCGCCAATGCTTGGGAGGGCTCTTTATTTCGCCCTTGCTGAAGAACAGAGAACTCGTATTCGTCAAGGACGAACAATGCCGGCGAAAAAGATGCCGGGCGTGAAAATGCCTCGCGAATACAACCCTTGGTCGCCGAGACCGGCCATCAGCTATATGTATACAGTGAGTCCTACTGACATTCGAACACTTCTCAAGGCGCAATTTTAACTTTTTTAAAATTAGAGTAGACGATTTGAATTTTTTTTTAGCTCATAGAGGGACCTGTATAATACACAATGTTACAATTTTGCTATTACATGCTTGGAATGACAAAACAAAGTAAAAGTCTCTCGTTGTTTAACTTTCTTATCTGAGGAAGCTATTTTTGATCACTTTTAGGCTAATTTTGCCGATTTTCCCGTTTTTTCGAACTTCGAGATATTTAACTAATGAATGTTTAATAAAATATTTATAAA
Source organism: Megalopta genalis (assembly GCF_051020955.1). Taxonomy (NCBI): domain Eukaryota; kingdom Metazoa; phylum Arthropoda; class Insecta; order Hymenoptera; family Halictidae; genus Megalopta; species Megalopta genalis. The sequence goes on along the minus strand of NW_027476218.1, from coordinate 231,408 downwards.
TAATTTCAATATATATCATTAGTTAATTATATTTATTAATAATGATAAAATCTATAAATTTCGAATACTTCTTTTGAAATATGAAGGTTAATTATTTAAAAATAAAAAAGGATGTTTATATTATGAAATCTAACGAAAATGTAAAAAATGCGTCTTGTTGATCTCGGTAAGTTATACGCATGCTGAAAATTTCATTGAAATCGTTTAACGCAATGGTAAGTTACAAACGTTAAAAGATTGTAAAAATTGCAAATTTCTCACACTTCTTGATAAAAAGTGCGATTTTTGCGATCATTAATTATTTACAACTCGTACGAAGGTCAACCGATTTCAGTGAAATTTTTAGCATGTACATAACTTATCGTTATCTAAATAATAAATGTATAATTATAATTATTAATATTATACAAATAATAAATTAAATTTTTTAAAATAAAAAAAACACCATTTTCAAAATAAACCAATGAGAAACGATTAAGATTTCCGAATGATTCAATTTGTATTGCGCTTGTCCTCCCGATGATGAATTGTAGACAATATCGATCTATCCGTGCGAAGCAGTATTTTCGTGAAAACGTTACTCTCCCTTATACATTTTAGTATTTTACAGTATTATATATCGTCCGCATCTGTTCACCAAAAGTCGAGTCGCAGGCGACTTTTCGTCGAGTCCCTCATTTCAAGAAATATATTTCGCTACCAATATTTTAGGGCATCGTTGGTCAGAATTAAAATTTTTCGTTGAAGATTGTCTCAATTTTTGTTTCATTATCAATTAATTAATAATTGATGATTATTTCATTGGAAATTCCATAGAAATCTTTAGAATACAAATTTTATTTTACATATAAATAAATATAAATTTGAAATGATTATGTCTAAAAATATAGCAGCAATTTTCTTTCAAACAGAATGCTTTCGTTGCCTCGCGGCTCGTTTTTATAGTTGGTGGCAATCGTTAACTATAAAAACGAACCGCAAAGCTCGAATAATTGTATCTCCTCTTCCCAAATTGTCCATTTTTGTTTCTAAGGCTGAGCATCAATTAGGGAGAATTTACTGTACACATAACAATTCCATACTTGATATATAAGGAAATTCATTTATTTAATAATAAGAAAGTTATGTATTTAATGTATCAAGAATGAAAAAAGTAATTGAAATAATTTTTAATTAGTTATTTAATATTTTCGGGGTTATTTTTATTAAAATTGTATAATTGGTATAACTGCGGAATCGAATGATGCGTGAGCAGTGAAAATCAATGTATTCGATGATCGGATGATGAATGAGAAGTGAGAGGCGATTGAAATTGTTATTTACATATTTAGAATTTTGAGCGTGAAATTAGCGTAAATATTCGCGTGTATATTTTAATCTTTTTTATAATCAATTGACAATATAAATTTATGAAATTTGATTATCAACAGTATACAACAATTCTGAAATTTCTTCGACATTTTGTTTTTATTGAAAATTCCTTAATAACATATTATTTAATATCATCGAAATTGAAATTGCTGTCAATTTTCGCATTAGCATTGCTGAAATTAACATTCGTATTAATTACTATAAAATTAACACATAAGCTATGTAGTCCGGCTAGAATTTACTATTGTTATAATTTATAGTATTTACTATTATAAATCGATAAAATATGATTATCAACAATATTGAACAATTATAATTAACAACACCGAAAGTTTTTCGACGGTTCGATTTTTATTTCGAACATCATGAATTTCACTGGTAAATCGATATATGTATAGCTGTGTAAACAGAATTCGTGCACAATCTGAGCGTCAATTAGGGTGGATTTACTGCACCGTACGGCAAATTGCACGGGAGACCGAGCGGCCGGGCACGGTCATTAGCCAAGAAAACGTAGATTGTTGCGTACATTGTTTTCTTGTTCATTTACAAGAATGCGTACAGTCCGCGGACCTTCCAGCGGATTGGGCAGAGGAAACGTTCACCCCTTAAGGTACCGTTACGGCCATTCACGATCGAAGAGAATACAAATAAGAATTTCTTGGTTAATCTCCCCCACCATTATTCACCCGTAATCAATAGACTAGAATGCCGTGCTGATGATGGGCAGAACATTGTCCGATGGGGGAGGGGGCAAGCAGAAATTAAAATCAGAAATTCTAGCATACCCAAATACGTGACATGAACGGTCGGTTCTTAGGACCGGTTGTAAAATTATAAGGACTTTCAAGGGGCCAGACCCAGGATCTCGACTTTGATACTTTTACGACCGGTCCTCGAGTTTATGGCACGCATTATATTATTATATATATATTTAATGATAAAAGTTCTTTCTTTTTCACTTAAAAATCGATGTAAATATCGACATTAAGATGCGATCCTTTGCGATCATCGAGAACGAATCTTTAACCCAGGCACGGTTGTTCTAGTCGACGACTTTTCGAATTGTATTGTAAAAGTGTTTACATACCTCACTGATTAATATCTATACGATGGAACTTGAAAAATCGATGATTATATCGAGAAATAACGAATAGTATAAACAAATAGTTTTGTTGAATAGCATGTACAAAGCATCGAATCTGATCATCGATATCTTATAATATTCGTTTTAAAACATTGTTCGTATCACCCATATTTTTTAGATATTTCCACGTTTCCATATACATTCATAGTACATTGTATATTAAATTCTTCCCAATTTTCTTTCGGCTTCTAAAGAAAAATGGGCAATTTGGAAAAAGGAGATACGGTTATTCGAGCCTTGCAGCTCCTTTTTATAGATACCGATTGTCAGCAACTATAAAAACCAGTTCCAAGGCTCGATTAATCGTATCTTCTCTTCCCAAATTATCCATTTTTGTTTCTAAGCTGAGCATCAATTAGGGAGAATTTACTGTACACATAACAATTCCATACCTGATATATAAGGAAATTCATTTATTTAATAATAAGAAAGCTATGTATTGAGTGTGTTAAGAATGAAAAAAATAATTGAAATAATTTTTAATTATTTATTTAATATTTTCGGGATTATTTTTATTAAAATTGTATAATTAGTATAAATGCGGAAACGAATGATGCGTGATCAATGTATTCAATGATCGGATGATGAATGAGAAGTGAGAGGCGATTGAGATTGTTATTTACATATGTCGAGAATTTTGTGCGTAAAATTAGCGTAAATATTCGCTTGTATATTTCAAGTTTTTGTATAATCAATTGACAAAATAAATTGATGAAATTTGATTATCAACAGTATTGAACAACTCTGAAAATTCTTCGACATTTTGCTTTTATTGAAAATTCCTTAATAACATAATTTAATATCATTTTTTTTAAACATATAAAAAAATAAGGTAACATCTACATATCGCAATTAAAAAAGGGCTGTTCCGCTCTAAAAGAAAATAGGAAAAGGGGATAAAGAGTTCACGTTTTATTATACACATTATTTCAATATCTGATAAATTTGATGAATATACAAGAAAATAGAATAACATCAGGATGTCGTTGTTAAAGTGGCAGTTTCACAGTGCAGAAAATAAAAAGGAGAATATTTTGTCCAGGAGCAATTAAAATTATGAAATAAAATTGTCCGACATTCGTACCGGCGATTCTTGTCAACCAGCGCTAAAAATCATCGAAAAATCGTAAATTATCCGTCGCGACGCGTGCTCTTATTATCCGTTTTATTATCCGTCGACGACAAGCCAGAACTAGCGTAATCGTCTAACTCCTGCGAAATTTGCCCTAATCGCTATCATCTGAAGCTCTAGTGACTCCGTGTCATTGTTACAAGTGCGCCAACGATATTTCACCAAGTTCTGATTTGCTGGATCAACCGAAACTTGCTGGACCAATTGAATTTCGGCGGCTGGGGGTCGCGCGAACATGATAATCACATTTCCGATTCGGCGCGAATATTTTTGGCTCTGTGCACTGCCGGCACTACACCATAAATCGCACGAAACGAAAAATGGTTCGATGGAACTCGAGCGATAAGCGAAAATGGAACATTGTTGGTCGTTTTTCAAATTCGCGTGCTTCTAATATGTTCGAAACGTTTCTCCGGCGTACGAAATCACCGTGATTCTGTGGAACGAAGTATTCCCTTTCCAACGAGTCCAAGAACATTGATCTGCGATATTTTGTTGCCAATTCATGGCAGTTTTGAAAAAAAGTGTCCAAGGTTAGTGTGATTTCTGTGGTCGTGGAATTCTAGGCGAACATTTTTTAGGGTGGTGTTCTTCGACTCATTTTAAAAGTCCAAGTTTCCAGTTTCGTAGCATCTTAATTCTTCTGTTTAATAAATTTTATTTCGTTAATACCCTGCACTGTAAATACTGTTTCCGTCTTGTCGATTTCTCATATTCGCATACGTCTGAGTGGTTCAAAAAATTGTTTAGTTCACAATTATTTTAACGAACGAAGTCTCCCCTTTCGAATGAGCCCGAAAATATTGATCTATGATTTTTGTTTGCCATCGTATAGCACCTTGGATTCTCTTCCGAATGAAATCCTGAAATTCAAAATATCGTAACTTTGTTAACAAAAAAAACTATAAAATGGTGTCCTTAGATACATTTCAAAGGGTGAAATCTTAGCTTCCGCGCCGTTTGGATTATTCAGTATTAGTGCCTTTGTATCTTTAAGACCCCCCATTCTAAGTAGAGATGGTAATTTTTTGGTTATTTTCAAATTCACATTTCTCTCATAATTTAAACTTTTCATAGCGATTGAAATGACTATGATCTGATAGAATGAAGTCTCCTCTTTCCATTGGGACCAAAAACAGTGATCTACTAGCTTTCCTTGCCATTTTCTGCCATTTTACACCATTTTATGCTACTTTATCCCATTTTATGCAATTTTAGGCAATTTTATGCTATTTTATACCATTTGATGCCATTTTCTGTGTACGGAAATTATTCAAAATTCAAGCAATGGATTTTCAAAAACATGTAATTCGCTATCCTCTCTACAATGATTGCAACTCTGTTACATAACGAATGTATTAGAGGCTGAGCAAAGCCGCTAATAGGATTCACGTCTGCATGCAATTCTGTTAAAGGGGTTTAATTGATTATTTTAGTTGCAGTCTGTTAATATCCGTTTTAACACGAGACCGCAAGCTTCTGTTAATCCATTAGATCGCGACGCGGATCGGAAATTACAGTGAGAACGCAGCAGTCAATCGGATGTGTGCACCACTTTGATTATTCCTCTATTGTAACTACATATCCGTATTTACAAACTTCCCTTTTTATTTATCATCGTATTATATTCATAAAATTCTGAACATTTCTTTATCGTTGCGTCAATATTTATTTTTAAAGAAATCGAAAACATACTGCAAAATTTGTTATCAATGAAGCAGACTGAGAATTTATTAATTGCTCAAGAATTTGTATACATTTGTCTACGACAAATGATACAAATTATTAACATTATATTTACAATGAATTATGAACAATTTTATTACAGCAACAATTGTTGACAATATATTTACAATGAATTACGAACAATTTTATCACAACAACAATTGTTAACAAGCCACAATTATTAATAGCGAGAACTTTGTATAATTATGATATTTGCATATTTTGAAAGCGTACGTTGCTAAAAAGTAATTGTCGATTTTGGGTTAGCTTTCGTCATAGAGCATTTATTAGGCGATAAAGTCGTTCCAAATCTTGTTCTTTTAATAATAATCTACGAAAAGTAAGATCAATTGTTAATAATGGCAATAGAATTTTATAAATTTATGACGAAACATCATTATTCAAATGCAAAATGGTGGAATCATCGGAAGCCAAATTCGGTCATATTATAGAGTTTGTATTTGTATGTCGCGATCGACGTAGACAATTTGTATTTAACACAACCAAGCTGTGGATAATAACACAAGATAATCACAATAGCTAATAACGAAAAGAAAAGTGCTAATCGTGCGAACCGTTCGGTTTCCCTTTGGAGCGGCTTCGCGGATTGAATCCATTGAATCTAAATCGTCTAAACAAACTGCAGTCAACCGAATTGTTACTGCTAATCAAATCGGACGCACCAAAACCGCCGTCGCGCCGGTGTAAATGAAATTCAACGTGGCAGGCGAATTGGATTGGAATTATACGTTTCTAATTCCGCGTGTACGCGGGACATTACCAAGGTTCGATTAACCGCTGGCTAGTTCGAACGTGAAAACGACAAACCTCCGGACAGTGTTAATAACGGCGTCGTTTAAACCACTCTACAATAATCCATAGATCGCCGATTGGAATACAAACTGTTCCGAAATAACAATCAAGATATCGCATTTCAAAAATCGAAACATTTAGGTACCATAATCTGAAAAATTAAAAATTACAAATTCGAAAATCGAAGAATTTAGAAATCGGAATCTCAAAAATTAAAACATTTAGGAATCAGATGACTTCAAAATTCTAAATTTAAAAATCAAATGACATAAAAATCGTGAATTTAAAAATCAAAGAATTTATAAATTGCAATCTTAAAAATCAAATAACATAAAAATCGAAGAATTTATAAATTGAAATCTTAAAAATCAGGAAATTTAGAAACCAAATGATTTCAAAGTTGTTAATTTAGATATCAGAAGACTTAAAAATCGTGAATTTATAAATCGGACAATTCAGAAATTGAAATCTTAAAAATCGGAAACTACAGAAACCAGATAATTTCGAAATTGTGAATTTAGAAGTATGCGCATTGAAACATCGTACCTTTCAAAACGGCTGGATCGACAAACTGCAAGTTTCTCGGAAAGGAAGAATGTGTTTAATCCCGGCGTATAAATATTTCCAATTTGTTTCTACGGCGGCATCGTTCCGCTGATATTTCACAGAAAAAGATGTTGGTTCCGAAGGAACGGACGCGACTTATTCATCACGACCATGAATAATAATCAGAAAAGAATAACTGCGATTCCGTGCGAACTTTATGAATTCCGGAATTCTCGGCGATTTGCTTTATTTATTTTACGTCGGCGTTGCGCCGCAACAATGCAAATGTTGATGCAAATGCGCGAGTGCCTGATCTCCGTTCCTTCATGAAGTGGCTTAAACGACGAGTAACCAGGCAGAAAAGTATAAATTTCATTGTTTTATTTCTACACTTTTCATTGATAAGTCGATTGCTAAATCGACGAGATTCCAATAGCAATGGATAGCGAATTTATTTTGGTCAATTGGTGTTATTTTAATCATTTCGATGATAATTCTAAAGATAATAATTTGAAGGATAATAATTTCAAGGATAATAATTTCAAGGATAATAATTTCGAGATCTATATTTCCAAAGATAACAATTTCGGAGATAACACTTTATAGAATAACAATTTCAAAGATAATAATTTCTAGGATAACAATTTCAAAGATAATTATTTCTAGAATCACTTCGAAGATAATAATTTCGAAGATAATAATGTCGAAGATGATCACAATGTCGAAGATAACAATTTCGAAGATGATAAGTTCAAAATTAATAATTCCAAAGATAATTTCGAGGATAATAATTGACAACTTCGGTCAAAATTATATTATCGTAATCGTGCTAAACACACGTAAATACTAAATAAAATATAATTTTCTTGATATCGCGATATCTTCTTTAAGAATCGTACAAGTTCTTTATTTTCTTGACTACTACAGTGAAGTCACGATGCTCATCCCCGATTCTCTCGCGGAACGGTACGTTATCCCAGCCAAAGTTCCTGTAATTGATCCTTTTAAAGACCTTAAAGCGGCACCTCCTCGCGATGATCTGCGCGTAATTGCAAGTCATGACGGCAGTCACTAACTTCGGTACGCCCAGGTAATGACGGATTATACTATCACCTCCAGTATCGGCTAATGGTACTTTCACATCTTCTCCACTACCCAGCGCATTGGCAACATCCACGGACAAGCACACTAAGCTCTCGCCAATATTTTGCTGCTGCATCTCCGGCAGCGTAGCCAGGAACATACACTCCATAATACAATCAACATCATAATATTCGAATAAATTTATCTGGTCGTTTATAGCAATCATCAAATCTAGGTAGGCATTGGCCGTGTGATGTTCACAATCTTCTCTGAAGCTCTCAAGCCAAGTCATTTCAGGAGGATGCCTGATGATCGGGGGAAGTCGATCGTACGGTGGTTGCCCCCACAACCACCGCGGGTCAATTTCATCTCTTTTTATTTTCTTAATTTTATTGAGAACGACACCAACAACTTTCTGAGTCTTGACTTCGATTGCGACAAGGCTGACACCGTCTCTAGTAACTGCCAAACACACCTCCTCGAGCGCTTTGACGCTACAAGGATCCGATAACAGATTTATGCCTTTGCAGATGCTCTCGTTGGGGAAAAAGCTTTTCCTTATTACTTCTAATGCTCCCTCCAAAGTATTCTCCGTCAGAGACTCGAACTCGATTTCTCCACCATTTATGGAGCCCCACTGAATGCAGGATTCAGTTGTAGTTCTGGAACTGAACGAAAAGAAACAATTAATTAGTATGCACGTATCTTGCAGCTTCTGATGGCGTGTGGTATAGTAATATTAAACGGTATATTAAACGACGGAAGCTTTAATCGAATCAAGTTTGCAGAAACGTTTGGAGATACAGTAATGTCTCCCTAACTGACGCTCGGATTACGCACAGAAATGGACAATCTGGGAAGAGGAGACACGATTACTCGAGCCTCGCGGCTCGTTTTTATAGTTATCGGTGAATCGACAACTTTGTAGACGACTCGTTTTTATAAGCGAATAAATTGGAAATATTTATACGCCAGGATTAAACACATTTTTCCGTTCCGAGAAACTTGCAATTTCTCGATCCAACCGTTTCGAATGGCACGGTGTTTCAATGCGCATACTTCTAAATTCATAATTTCGAACTTATCTGGTTTCTGTAGTTTCTGATTTTTAAGATTCCAATGTCTGAATCGTACGATTTTCAAATTGACGGTTTTTAAATTCTCTGATTTATAAATTTACAATTTCGAAGTTAGCTGATTTCTATATGATCTAATTTTTAAGATTTCAATCTCTAAATTCTTTGATTTACAAATTCACGATTTTTAAGTTCTCCGATTTCTAAATGTACATTTTTTAAATTATCTAGTATTTAAATGTTATAATTTTCAAGATTTCAATTTACAAAAATTTGAATAATCGTATCTCCTCTTCCCGACTTGTCCATCTTCGTGCACTATCCGAGCATCAATTAGGGAGAATTCTCCGTATCCGGCCAAACTAGAGGTTGATTCGTGTCTCGATGAAAAATATATTTTATTTATAAATATTTAAATTCGTAAAAATAAATTGTTCTTTCTTATACCCGACACACGGAAAACATTAGTCAAAACAAGTGACTGAAGAATGTTCCCGGAAAAATATAGCAAAAATGTACGTACCATGCCATTTTAGTTCACTAAGAAATTGTCACTATACTTTACTGGGAAAATTAACTGAGAAAATTCGCCGAAGTCTTCGCACTGATCACTGCTGTTTGCTGATTGCTGGTTGTTGCTGCACTGATCGCAGAATAAGTGTTTCCGTTGACATCGGCAGGCTATTTATACTGTCTTTGCTAAAGGACAGAACGTCCTAATCAGCAAGGACGAACAATGACAAAAGGATACTACCGGAAAAGATGCGCCAGTTATAAAAACGTCTCCCGTGGAAAACCATTAGCCACCGCTGCCGGCTATCAGGTAAGCACATGTACCTGCGATGACCGGTCGTGTCATACGGATTTTGCAAGGATTGGCTCGTTCGGTTAAATTAAAAAAAAAAAGAGAAGCGGCGGATTAGGCCGAGCCAGTGCAAATGAGTCAATTGAAGGAACCATTGTAAACAGGCTCGCACCGAGCCTTGATGAAAATTATGATTTGCAAGGGAAAGCAGAACCTACCGGGAGTAAACAGGGTCTGGTTATTTACGGTAAATAAATAATAACAATATCTTATTTTAAGTTTAACAATATATAAATATATTTGACGTTCAAAATAAGAAACGAGACTCCTATTTTATTTATTGTTATTATTAATAAACAAAATTATATGGATTAATAGAAAATATATTTCAAATGATATTTAAAATTTCATAACTGAAATTAAATGATTATTACAATTGACTAATTATGAAAATGATGTAAGTCCATTTAAAGCCAGCAAACATGTATTATTTTGATTAAATTACATATTGATAAATTAGTAGTATTTTATTTTTTTGTACATAATATAACAGCTGTTATATGAAACGAACGACGTGATATTATTTCATGTAGTAAAATGATATAAATGCAATGCATATGCGACTAATGAACGCAAGTTGCTAGCTGAAATCTACACATGCATTCGACTGTGCACTAGCAAAAGTCCCGAAAAGCTGTTATTGAAATTAATTTCTCAATGCCATAAATAAAGTTTTTATTTTCAAATAAAACTTTTTTTAATAATCGCTCTATTTGTCATAGCGTGTCATAGCGTATTAGGGATTTCAATTTTGTATCGCGCCTCGGGCACCAGTACGCATTAATCCGCCAATGCTTGGGAGGGCTCTTTATTTCGCCCTTGCTGAAGAACAGAGAACTCGTATTCGTCAAGGACGAACAATGCCGGCGAAAAAGATGCCGGGCGTGAAAATGCCTCGCGAATACAACCCTTGGTCGCCGAGACCGGCCATCAGCTATATGTATACAGTGAGTCCTACTGACATTCGAACACTTCTCAAGGCGCAATTTTAACTTTTTTAAAATTAGAGTAGACGATTTGAATTTTTTTTAGATCATAGAGGGACCTGTATAATAGATAATGTTACAATTTTGCTATTACGTACTTGGAATGACAAAACGAAGTAAAAAACTCTCGTTGTTTAACTTTCTTATCTGAGGAAGCTACTTTTGATCACTTTTGGGCTAATTTTGCCGATTTTTCGAACTTCGAGATATTTAACTAATAAATGTTCAATAAAATATATATAAATGATTTATATATACAGGGTGTTCCACAAATTATTCTAACAGCCGAAAATGAGGGGTAGCTGAGGTCATTTGAAGTAACTTTTTCCTTTGCGAAAATGCAATCTGCGTCTTTGTTTACGAGTTATTAACGGAAATCACTGACCAATGGGAGGTGACGGCGCGAAGTTCGAGAGCCCGCAGAAAGAGGCTTTGACAGATGGTCGGGTCGGACTCGAGCCGCGTTCGAAGTATTGAACAAATCACGAAGCGAGAACTTTCCGGATTTTTTTTACAGTGATATTTTTAAGAAAAACGCTGTTCACCTTTACTTTAGAACGTCTGAAGAATATTTACTAATTTTTCGGACCCGGAATAGTAAGTAATTTAACCGTGACGGCCGTTTTAATTTTCTAGTGTGCATGACACCTTGTGTGTAACGTATGAAATTTTTAAACATGTGGTGTACAGTGAAGATTAACAAAGTACGTAAATGTGGTCAATGCACTATCCCCCACACATTTCCGTGCATAAAGTGGATTTTACAACTAAATGGGTGAGTATCTTATTGATAATATTCTTCATATTTCTCTAACAAACATATCCCTCACGTCCTTTAACACGATTATTATTTATTAAATTAGCTTTGAGAATCATTCGAGCCATTGCTGCATCAAATAACCGTACTAAAAACCATACAACATAAAAACAACGTTAAATACATAAATAACAATCGACGAATAAAACCTGGGAAATAGAAAAGAACGGACTAAAAATTCTACGAAAACGTTAAAATTTTCCAAAAGAAAGATACGTGGCGATCATATTTCACGGCATATTCTGGCCGCATGACGTACCGCCAAATTTCCAGAAGAATTCATGTTCGTCCCGATGTGCGCATCAACCAAAAAACTAATCTCGTTTCGAATGGAATCGAGCGAATTGTTTCACGTCGGGGAGAATGATTCTCGGCTGGCAGGGCGCGATGAATTTAAAGTTGATTTGTCTATTGTCTATACTGTCCCATTATTTCACGGCAGCCATATTGGTTTCATGGGGGTCCACGGGGGTCCACGGGAGCTAGCGGGAAATCGAAAAATCGGTGACGATCGGCCGGCCGCGGCCGGTTCGGTATCGGTGTTTCTATTACGCTCCTGTCCCGGTGCCGTTCGCGGAATCACGTTATTTTAATAGCGACAGTGGAACAAAAGACTGTATCGAACGGTCCTCTCGATTTGTACACGCGTGCGTGCTGCGCATCGTGGGAAATCTGGTCGTTAAGCGGATAGGTTCGCGTCGATGACGGAAATATAGTCGCGATCCGCGTCGTAACCTACCGTTACCTACCGTGGACCCTTAAATTATTCGGTTGATTGCTGTTGCCGCACCGCGGACGCGCTGGAACCCCGTTCGAATTTCCCGCCAATCGGCCGTGATCGCCGCGATGGGCGCGCAGAGCTCCAAAAGGTGAGCGAAACCACCCGCTCGAGGACACTTATTAGGCCGCGGTCACGCTTCCGGCCGTGATGATAACCGACGATGAATTTTATCTCGTAAATTCCGATCTCATTTACACATCGCGAGACGATCTTTTCTCGATCTCTTTGTCGGTTCTTCGAAGATTTCAGTTTGAAACTCGAATTGCTGGGAGATGAGTTTCTTTTTCAGCAGACAAATTATCGCGTTTGAGAATTTTTCCCGGTGTAACTTGTGACGCTAGAGGCACGAATTTTTCGTAGAACGATTCTGTAGACTCTCGCGATCGTAACCGTATATTTTTTTACTATATCATGGAGCAATAAACATTTTTAAATGACGCTCGAAGAATGCCAGACACCGCTGACGTACGATTGATTTTAAAACCTAACCCTTTGCACTCGAATGGCGACTCCGAGGCGCCAACAAAATTTACCGTACCGCTACCAATATTTTAGGGCATCGTTGGTCACAATTAAAATTTTTCGTTGAAGATGGTCTCAATTTTTATTTCATTTTCAATTCATTAATAATTGATGATTATTTCATTGAAAATTCAATAGAAATCTTTGGAATACAAATTTCTTTTTACATATAAATAAATATAAATTTGAAATGATTATGTCTAAAAATATAGCAGCAATTTTCTTCCAAAAAGAATGCTTTCGTGGCCTTGAGGCTCGCTTTTATAGTTGGTGACGATCGTTAACTATAAAAACGAGCCGCAAAGCTCGAATAATTGTATCTCATCTTCCCAAATTGTCTATATTTGTTTCTAAGCTGAGCATCAATTAGGGAGAATTTACTGTACCTATTACGGAACGCTTTTCAGAGGGTATAATATTATCATCGATTTTACGACGATTAAAAATGTTATTGTTGAATATTTATACTACTGTTCGATGAATTGATGTTTGTAGATAAGATTATACATTTTGGAATATTTATTTAATACTAGATTTCTAGACAAAAAACAGCTGTTTTAAATGAGTTTATAAAAGTAACAATAAGACGTTTATTCTGATTCTCAACAAGTGTTGTTGTAACATTTGCCGTAATTGTAAATTAAAAAATTGGTGACACGCCATTTTAACGGGTTCCGTAAATCTAATGTTAATATGAATAAAAAATAGTCGGAATAATGCGGTATAAAAAGTTTCAGAAATAAGTGTTTTATTCCAAAAAATTAAGGTCATCTTCATTTTCTTAAATTGCATCTTATATTTTTTACTTCATATCATTGTAGCTTGTGCCTAGACGAATCCAACGATATGTTACACCATATCCTACGGACAACCTTGACGCACAAAAAATGCGATCAACGAAGTGATATGTTGTCATTGAAAACTGTGTTACGTCAAGGTCATCCGAAGGTCGTGGTATAACAGGTCATCGAATTCGTCATGTGCAACTTAAAAAAAAATGAAAGTGACCTTGATTTCTTCACGTAAATTATTTCTTTCTGAAGCTTTTTATATCGCAATCCGTAGCCGGCTAAAAACCGAGTAACATTTGTTCGAAACGTTTATTTGTTAGACCGCCGGAGATGCTGGAAAAAATCGTGGCAACGGTTACGTGGAACACCCTGTACACGCTGAAAATTTCATTGAAATCGGTCGATTGAAATTGGTTATAAAACTGTTCCAAGTGGGAAGACAGCCTAAGTCCTCCCCCAGCATCGCCGCGAATCCCGTGGACGACGCGTCATAAAATAATTAACGGGCGCGCCCGGTTCGGATGGCTCATCAACTTGCAAAAAGTCCTCTATTAGTGCCCGGTACGCGGCTGAATTTTTCAAAGCAGCGCGCCGCTCGGAAACGGTTCCTCACAGGAGAATCCATCCGATAAAGCCGCGCCGGTGTGCATAAGCGATCAATGATTCAGCGACGCTTTAACCCTGATAGATTTTTCATACGGCCCCCGTAAAAAGCTAAGCTGACCGATCATCAGGAGATTCGAACCTCGAGAATCCTCTTCCTATAACCCCCGGGATTCTTCTCGTCTCTTATGGAGAGGGGCGGGGAGGAACGGCTGCCGAGTCAAACGGGGGGTTGAACGTAGCCAGATACTAATTCTAGGTGGAAAAACCGATATCGCGCTCGCGCGTGGATGGGCCATCGATCGCAAATGGCCGGCCGCCATTCGAAACTCTTTAACAATCGTTCCCGGGAGAGGATCGCGGATGATAGATCGCCGGGTGCTCGGTCTTTGCCGGCTGACAGCGGTCCTACGGTGCTATCTGCTCGATTCCGAAGAGCCTCTCCGTCGCTTTCCGAGGCCAGACAGCCGTGACGCATTATGAGCCAGACTGGTGGCACCGCGGTTTTATGGATTGAGATCGAACGTCTCGATCTAGGGACCGCGCTCTTATTGAGAGATTGTGTCGCGTGGGCGTTACGTCCTTAGACCGTATATACATGTATAGTAGTGTCTCTCTTCCTGGCGCGACTTAAGTATGCCACTTCTGACACCGAGATATTGCGCGACCCTGTAATTTATCGATTTTCTCGCTATGCGAGTCGGTGAACACGTGTGCTGCGGCACGCGCCCCGGCTCCTTTGACTCGAATTCCCGGAAGACAACTCATAATACAATGACATAGATTTTTTTTAATTTTAACATTTTAATACTGATTTTTTTTTAACATATTGCTGATGGATTTCTGATTCAAATGAGACCAAACGTGATATAGTTTGGACAGATATTTGTGTTGCCAATAGAATCAAAGACGATAGACGTTGTGCGTAATGCGCTGCCAAGATGCACGTGGTGTGCGATGGTGAAAAGTTTAGGCAATGATGTTTATTTGATTCTCCCAAAAGATTCAAATTTGTAGCCTTAAATGCTATTTTCCGATGGTTTGGTACAATCGATCAGATGCAAATTAGTGCGCTGCTGTCACAGTTTTCGCAGGTACGAAGGGTGGTCAGAGAGTTCGCGATCGCTGGTACCACCCTGGCTATGGCAATCGGGATGCGTCGCATAGTCACCGGGTACACCTTAAATACTAAAACTTTCACCTTTTCACAATAAAATAATTTCGTTCTTTCGGATCTTCTTCCTGGATACGGAAAGAAACCGAAACAGATTTCCAGCCTTGCAATGAGACTGAACAACATTTATTTACTTGATAATTAATCTGTAATTCATTTTATTTTAGCAAATTACGTAATAAATAAAATACGTCGTTATAACAAGGTGGTGTTTTTCCTCTATTTTCTCATAACAAATAATGTAAAAAAAAACATTAATTTGTAAATAATTCATATTCAAATTGGCTGCAAATTTTTACCATTGTATATGAATACGTATGATGTTTACTGTAAGATGTCAATAACTTAAGGGCCGCATGTAATTTATTGTGGTTGTTTGGTTCATTTTGCAGTTCTGTATTTTCGTTTTCGTTCCTTCTTTCTTCCTCCTCACAGTCTAATAAAAATTGTGTGGCATGTATCAGGGTGCATTGCTCTCCTGTAATTGCACTCATTATCTCTGGCCAATCAGGTTCAAACTCTCCCATGTGTGATTGAATTGGAGGGCCAGCAGGATTACTATTATGTAGCAGTTTATTCCATGCATTTTTTATGTTCTTTGTTGTAACTTTGAACCACGAATCCGATAAAATGTCAATACAGGTTTTTAATGTGTAATCGTCATAAAATTCATTTATTCCTTGATCATATGTTAAAACAATTTGCAAAAGCTTGTGCCGGAAAATTCTTTTTGTTTTTCCTATGATCCCTTGATCCATTGGTTCCAGAACAAATGCTGTATTAGGTGGTAAATATATAATTTTAAAATGTTCCTCTTCTTGTAGCGAAATTTTGTAGGCTTCGCAATCATTTAACATCATTTTACTTTCTCCGATATTTGTTTTCCTCCTGATATTGTTTTACTGATGGTTCGAAATGGTTTTCAAATCAATCTGAAAATAACGTTCTACTCATCCGTGCATTTGACTGCGATTTAAAAATTACAGGTAATGAAAGTACATGTTTCAAAGCTCTTAGGTTTTTATATTTATAAATTACAATAGGCATAATCCTATGTGTGCCTAACGCATTTGCACATAAGCCAATTGTAATTCTATCTTTCTTCGCCCCATGTCCACTAAGACTTTTTGTTCAATGACACAATGACACAAGAAACGAAGAATAGAAATTGATTGACCAGTGACGCGATGAAAGGGGATGTAAAAGTGACGTAGCACGCAGTGCCGCAGGTAGCAAGAAACCCTGGACGGGCGACCGAAGCGGTGCGTGCTAATGACCCTATTATAAAAAATGCTGCCGATGAGGCGTGCATTACTCGAAAATGCAGAAATGACTTTATTGCCGGAAAGAAGACGGCTCGAAAAAACCATCAACTTAGAAACTGCAATTGTTCCGCGTTAAAAGTATTATAGAAGCTATCTATTATTTAATAAAGCATACGCGGCTCGACCGCTCGACCCAACACCGTCGGGGCATAAGCATACAATAGATTCCGAAAATTACCAATAGTAAAATTAACAATAGTATCTAATTATCCGAAAAGCCGTTATTTCCTGCCTGTAAGGTAATGAAAGTACATGTTTCAAAGCTCTTAGGTTTTTATATTTATAAATTACAATAGGCATAATCTTATGTGTGCCTAACGCATTTGCACATAATCCAATTGTAATTCTATCTTTTTTCGCCTCATGCCCACTAAGACTTGTTGTTCCGCGTTAAAAGTATATAGAAGCTATCTAAAGTAATAAAGCATACGTGGCTCGACCGCTCGATCCAACACCGTCCCTACCATACAATAGATTCCGAAAATTACCAAACGACTCTATCTGTACTGCAAGCGTCTTTCCACAAACAAATAAGCGACCGTAATAATAGTATCTAATTATACCGAAAAGCCGTTATTTCCTGCCTGTAATATTTCCTTCAACGCTGCCTACATCTGGTCGCCAAAATTCTCTCACCGTCACGTATTCCCCTTACCTTCTGCACAACACCAATTACCCAATTACCCACTTTTTCCCCAGTCTTATTACCTGCGCCACGGTTAACGGTTTGACTACAAAATGTGTAAAATCGTTTAAAATTGAAGACTGATTTAAAATTGTCTAAAATCGCAGACTGACTTAAAATTGTTTATGATCAAAGGCTAATTTAAAATTCCTTAAAATGGAAAACTGATTTAATATTGTTTGTGATCAAAGGCTAATTTAAAATTGTTTAAAATGGAAGACTGATCTAAAATTGTTTAAAATCTATTGAATAAATTAGTTTGTTTGCTAACATAATCTTCTTACTACATATTACGTACTATCATTTATTTTATTAAAATTTTTGCTCGATACGATCCACGAATTCTCATAAATTAATTCTCAAGAACCTCATAAATGAAGAAATAATTCTGTAACATTTCATAAATGTATTCCGGTTTTATCAGCGGATAAAAATGGCTCGCGACTAGCTCGTCGATCTGCGCGGATTTAATTACAAAATCAACGCGCTGCGAAAGGTTATAGGTGCAATTAGGATCATTAAGATCGGCGATCACACGCCCGGCAACACAGTAAAGTAAGAATTATAATTGCCTGCCGAACAATAATTATCTCGGGACTAACAAGTCGGCCGACGCGGCCGAGCTTGCGTTTAATTATCGCTAGCATGAATCAGTTAAAGCGAACGTGACACGAACACGCTCTTGATTGTTTTTTCTTAGCCCGAACGCTTTGATTTCTTTCCGTTGTTTTATGCGTTTCATTTTTTCTTTTTAATAAACTACCTGACGGAATTCGGAATGGAAACGAGTCGGTCGGTCCTATCGCGTTTTTAAAAATGGCGGAGGATAATGGAGATCCGCGCCGCGCACCGCGTCCACAATGAAATATTATTTTTAATTAACCCGGCTGAATATTATTTTGCGTTATTTATGGCCACGGATCTACCCGGTTCTCAGCTTCCGCCGGGTTCCTCATTTGATCGCGGACACGCGGACTTTAATGAAATTTATTGTATTAGTTTCATTGGAATTTTATAATTATGTGCTCCCCGATGAAATTTATTGTGATCGGTTGAATGAAATTATTGACTGTTCTGAAGTACTACATTCGATTTTACTGGATTTCTTGTTATTTTATAAAATTCTAACAAATATCACTTGTATTTATGTCCAAATAGACTAATTAATAAAACTCAAAGAAATCGTCAAATGTATTTAGGTTTATTGTTGTACGATTTATTTGGTTAAAATCAGTGAGAAATTAAATATTTCGTTATTTTAGTTAGTTTATTTTATTTTACCCTGTATAATAAAATATTTTCGTATTTTTGCTGATATCAAAAATATGTGCCAACTTTCTTTAGTTCAGAGCTAAGAATATTACGATTGATGTTCTTCTTTTCTTTCGAGATCATTTTCTTCCAAGTATTGAAGATCATCGCTATTTTGTGCATATTTACACATATTTTTTCAAAGGTCATTGTAATGTTTGGCTATCAAAAATCAAAAAATTTTGTAATTTTGTGAAATTCAGTTTCTGATATGTTTCTTGGCAGACAGGACGCAGACGACGATATAATATCGAAGAAATCGCTGCAGTCGGTCAGGGAGACCATAATCTTCCTCAAGGAGCGTACGTAACGATTTTTACGATTTTACCACAAATTTAGAAATCATTATAATCTAAAATTTGTTTTAGATTATAAAAATTCATTTTAAAACGAAACGTCAAACTGTCGACTACAACTTCTTTTAGCTTCTTAATTGAAAATTTTTCATTTTTCTTTAACCGTGAATGCCACACGCATGATATTTGCGTAGAATAATTCTACAGATTCTCCTGATTACGACGATACACTGTTTTACAATATTACGAACATTTAAACATGTTTAAATAATTCTTAAAGAGAGGGAGGCATTTTCCACAGTCCTTTTGTAATTTATTTTCAAAATTAAGTATCCGAAGGAAGATCCGACTAGAAAATATAAATGGCGTTTTCTAGGGTTTAAGCTAGATTTGGTAAATTCTAAAGTAACCGGAAGTTAGGTCTCCATCTTAAACCACAATTAGAAAACTATTCAAACTCCAATTTTTTAAAATACAAGTTTAGATTTCGCTATCCAATGTTAATGAAATAGCAAAAAAGTTGTGGGTCAGAACAGACAGATTATTATTTTATGCTAAGTCCACCATTTTTATTTCCTACCTTCTCTACTTTCAATTTTCCTCCCTAATTGGCAATTGTTATTTCGTTTCATATCTTGAGTCATATTCTCTGTTCACCTTTGGTGCTCTCATTTATATTTTTTAGTTGACAATTCTCAGAATCAGTTCTCTACTTTGTGCAAATACTAACGAAAGTTTTTATTTCTATTTTCCATTCGGCATTTTTTCATTTCAGTTCGTGTTACTGTAATTTATCAGTTTCCATTTTTATATTTTATTTGGCAATATTTAATTTCCGTTTCTACACACACACGCACCAGTACTTCCATTTTTATTTTTTAATTGGCAATTTTTACTTTTATTTCTTATTTGATATTTTAATTTGTAGTATCTATTTGGCAATTTTTCATGTTAGATTCCACTAGATGTTTTAATGTCTGTATTCTATTTGACAATTTTTAATTTCAGTTTCCAAATCAGTACTTTCATTTTTATATTTTCTAATTGACAATTTTTACTTTCATTTTCTATAATATTTGGCATTTCAATTTCTGCTATCTGTTTGGCAATTTTTTATGTAAGCTTCCACTCGGAGTTTTAATTTCTATAATCTATTTGGCAATTTTTAATTTCAGTTTTTACTCAGAACTTTCATTTCTATTTTCTGGTAGACAGTTTTGTATATTATGTTGTATTTGTTATTCCAATTTTTATTTTTTCATTTGGTAATTTTTCAATTTGGTATTTACTATTAGTTTCGATTTTTATACTCTGTTCAGCAATTTTTCATTTCAGCTTCTAGTTATTACTTTCATTTTTATTTTCTAATTAGTCACTTTTTATTTTGTTCTTATTTTATTTACTGCTTCATACTTTTATTTTTACTTTCAAATTGACAATCTTTTGTTTTAATTATCATTTGATATTTTTCATTTCTATTTTCTAGGTAGCAATTTATATTTTTGTTTACCACTTGCTACGTTCATTTTTATTTTTTAATAGGCAATATTTATGTCTAGTTTCCATTTGGTATTTTCATTTTCTAATATTATTAATTTTAATGGCACGTATAAGTTATTTTTCATAATATTATGCTAATTACGGTATTTTTTGTCCTATTTGTTACTTTCAATTTCATTTTCTAATTAGCAATTTTTAGTATTTGTTTCTATTTCTTTATTTCTATATTCCAATATTGCTAATACTAACAATATTATTCTTAATAATTTCACATATATTTCTCAGAAGAATGTAGTTCATTATTCACAAGAATAATATTATTATTGTCGCACCTAAAACAGACCATTCTATTAACCTTCCTAGCTGCCATGTAAGAAATATTTCTGGAACATTAAATTTTATCCAATATACGCTTCATGCTAATGAAAAACAATATAACTAAAGATGCTTTAATGGTCATACTATTATGGTAAAAAAATAGAATGAAGGAGATAAGTTTAAGGTTTCTTTTATATGGAGCACCCTGTATGTACACGCGTACACATTATTTCACTTGCACTGGTTGCAAATACATGTTTAAGGAAAAATATTAATTTTATTGCATTTGTTAAATCGTATATGTACATATATTTTTGAGAAAAATGTTTCGAGAATTCTTATCGATAATATTATTATAAAGTATAATAAAATACAGTCAATACACACACAGTCAATATGCATAATTTAAATAATATATGCACCCCTCCCCTAATTTTCTTCTGCAACATTTCACTTTGTCGAAATGAATTTTTCACCTTTTGATAGAAATTCGATTCGATAGAAAATGGCCTGCGTTTATTATCAAAGCGTATAATATAAAAAAGTATAAAATATGAAATGTATAATATAAAAACGTATAAAATATAAAATATATAATATAAAACAGTATAAAATATAAAATATATAATATAAAAAAGTATAAAATATAAAATATATAATATAAAAAAGTATAAAATATAAAATATATAATATAAATATATAAAGACATATACAAATCTTCGTTTTTATATTTTGTTTAACAAGATTTGAATCGAATGAATTCGCAACGACTAAAGAAATTCATTGCTGCAAGTCTGCGCATTTAACTGAATGGCGAATCAAAGTTGACGGGAACGCGGAACAACGCGAGGTTGCCGGAAAAGTGTTAACGTGTTTTTAATTCGGTCGTTCGCGAGGATAACAACGCATTCTTTTCGATTGCACGCGCACGCTGATGAAATGAACAAGTAAACGACGAACGCTGAGTTAAGCAATAATTCCGCCATGTTGCTCAATCGTTGATTCGAAACGGTGCCCGATAATTAAAAGGGGTCACGCTGTGTCAGACAGTTTGTAAAATTTCATTTTCGTACTTCGACGTGTTCTTTGATGCGCACCGCTTTTGGAAAAAATCCTTGCAAGCTCCATGCTAACGAAGAGTAATTAAAATAGGGTCCGACGCTGCATTGGTACTTTTGAATCAAATTCACGCACCCGAGATCGATTTTGTGACATTTTTCAAACGCCATTCTCAATGTTGCTTCAGAAAGTATTATAGTAATTTCAGTTAATTTCCGTATTCCTTAATTTGTTTGTTTCTTCGTTGCTTCATTTATCACGTCGTTTCTCCAGTTTTTCATTTCTTAATAGGTTAATTTTTGTTTTCGTCAGTTTGTGAATCATTTAATTTTTTTTGCCATTATTTCTTAATTTATTTAATTCATCATTTCATCAATTTCTGAATTGTTTTGTATCCTCATTCCAGACTTTGTTTATTCAATGCTTGTAATTTGTTAATTTATGTGTTTCTTCAATTGTTCATTCTGGTTTCCACCAATTTCTTGTTTCTCTTCATTTATTTATTTATTTTGCCATCTCTTATTTCGTTTATTCTGTCATGTCCTATCTCCCTTATTTCACATATCTTTGACTTCCTAATTTATTTATTTCATCATTCCTGATTTTGTTTATTCAACTTCTTAATTTACTAATTTGTCAATTTACTTATTTCTGGCACTCCATATTCATCACGAAAGCATCCAGTCCTCGAACTGGACAGGATTGGGAATTTGGTTTTTTAATTTGTTGATAGCACTGGTCGAGGAAAGTAAACGAACAGCAGTCGTTCACAGAAACTTTCGCACATTTGTACCGTTATTTGTTAACGTAAGTCATCAATTTCCGTCGCAGCTAATTAATCGTTTTACGCTGCCTGTCCCTATCTGCAATATAAATATCGACTTCCATAAATAAAGTAGCATTTCCTCGTTTTTGTCATTTATAAACTCGAATCAATGAACGCTGAGACCCAATAATTTCCAATTCGACGCATGGTGTACCTTCCTTTCGATTGTTTTTTTGCAAATTCTCCTACATTATATCTGCTCAGAAAAAATTGCACCCTTTAAATCGAACAAAAACCAAGTTTTTCAGATTTTACATTTCATTTCTGCCTACAAAACAATTTTATTTGAAAAATCGCTTTAAGCAATAATATTTCAGCATTTCTTATTTTCATGTAGAAAGTTCTCCACTTTAACCATTGTTTAAATAATCCTACAGCAACAACAAAGTTAAAAAATAATTCCATATTGAAACACTACTAATTAAATCTCCAAAAAATAACTAGACATTGGCACCATAACCTAACTGTCCGCCATGTTGCACAAACGGTCCCAATTGAGTCAGCAGTCGTCAGAAAACTGAATATCGAATAGTTCCAAAGTCAAATTTCCCTTATTGACTTACAAAATCATCAAGAACGGACAAGTGTCACACACCTAACCTCCAAAGCGTTCTTTAACAGCTTTTCAAACAATTCTATAGCAATAACAATTTCAAAGAACAATGTTACATCGAAACAATTGCATAAATACAATTTTCTACAGGCATTTACAAAAACGTTCTAAACAGAACAATCAAAAACTAACGCTACTAGTTAAATCACCAAAAAATAACTAGACATTGGCACCATAACCCAACCATCCGCCATGTTGCACTAACGGTCGCAATTGTATATCGAGTCGTTCCAAAGTCAAAGTTCCCCTTATTAGCTCGGAACATCATCACCATCGACAACGGATAAGTTCCACTAACCTAACCTCAATAGCGTTTAGCACGATCAACTAGGAAAGTAGCGCACGCAGCGCAGGCCAATGGTTACCATAAATCCGACGCCATCCGTCCCCGCACGACTATAACTACCGGCGGGGGGCCAAGAATCGTAAGAGCGGTGATTAAATGGTAATTTCGCATCGACCAGCTGACAATCCGGGGGTGACCGCCGATGTGATTGTGAGGGACGCCCTGGGCTTAATACGGCAGGACGTCGGCGGCCGTCACGGAGAGCTGCTGGGCAAGCTTCTTGATTTACCAAGACATCCCCGACCGAGAGATCGGAACTACGCGGTTCGCTGCTTCCGATAGCGCTGCTCTGTCTTTTTCACTTTAACGGTAAGCCCCGGGACTTAACCTCACCCATTCCTGTTCTATGACCGCGAAGCTTAAACGTTCCCCTATCCGACTATCTGCCTTTGACACAACCCGAAATTCCCCCCGACTGTCTCACTCTTCAATCCTGGACTAATCCTGTGCGCGAATAGATCGTTTTCGCGCCACGTTGTTTAAGAATGATGGATTTTGGTACCTCAGACTTCACAATCGCAGGTTTTGATGTTGCAGATCACGGTGTGATAGATTCTGGGACACTAGACCACAGTAACGTTGATTTAGGGAGCCTAAATCATGGTAACATAGATTTTGGAACACTGGATCATAGTAACATGGATTACAGAATACTAGATCATAATAACATAGATTTAGGAGCACTAGATCATGGTAACATAGATTTCGGAACACTAGATCATAGCAACATAGATTTTGGAACACTAGATCATAATAACATAGATTACGGAACACTAGATCATAGCAACATTTTTGGAACACTTGATTATAGTAACATAGATTTTGGAACACTGAATCATACTAACATAGATTTTGGAATACTTGATCATAGTAACATGGATTACAGAACACTAGACTATAGTTACATATATTTTGGAACACTGGATCATAGTAACATAGATTTTGGAATACTAGATCATAGTAACATGGATTACAGAACACTAGATTATAGCAACATAGATTTTGGAGCACTAGATCATAGTAACATAGATTATGGAACAGTAGATCATAGCAACATAGATTTTGGAACACTAGATTATAGTAACATAGATTGTTGAACATTGCATCATAGTAACATAGATTTAGGGGCCGTAGATGGTGGTAGCTCAGTTTTAAAGACCCTAGACGATATCATCCCAGTTTTTAAGCATCCTAGACGGTAACATCTCATTTTTAGGGATCCTGGATAGTGACATTCCAGTTTTAGGGACCCTAGATGGTAGCATCCCAGATTTAGGGGCCTTAGATGAGGTGACATCCCACATTTTGGGTCTCTCTTTTGTGAATCCCCAGGAAAACATATACTTCCAAAGAATACTCTAGAATACTAGCTTAAGCTTTAACACCCCTAGATCTTAGTTTCAATGCGTCGGTACACTAGCTTTAAGGGGCATAGACTTTGTCATCCTAAATTTTATTACTCTAGGTTTTAACATCCTAGAATTTGGCAGTGCGTATATTGGTACCATTGATACTGCATTACCACATTAGAGTTTTGTTCCCTATATTTATGAATCCAGATTAGATTGCTTTAAATCATTTTCTCCCGATTTGAGCTATAAATAATTCTATGATATAATATCGTCCCTGGGAATTTAATATTTCAGGTTTAATAGCCCTCTCTAGCACAAACGATCTAGAATCCCAGAAATATAACCGTAAAGGTTAAAGGTTGCTTTAAATTATCTTCCTTTTAGTATAAATTCTGCACTTGTGGAATACTCTACTTCTATGATATAATGGTCTCCCCAAGGGCTTAACATTTGGGGTATGGTACCTGACCAGCGAACGAGGTAGAATCCCAGAAATATAACCATAAAGGTTAAAGATTGCTTTATATCATCTTCCTTTTCATGTAAATTCTGCACTTGCGGAATCCTCTAATTCTGCGATACAATAGTCCCACTAAGGATTTAATATTTGGATCGCGGTACCACCGACTCTGTTCGGGCTATTTCCTAATTCTAGCACATTATAATAGCCCCCTACGGCTTTAATATTTGAGTTTTGACTCACTTAACTAGCAGATGACGTAGAATCCCAGAAATACGGCCACGGAGGTTACACGTTGCTTCGAAATTATCTTACCCCCAGATGGGGTTGAGCTAAATTTTCAGATTGTGTTATTCTTTAATTTTACACTGCTTCTCCTAGGGCTTCAATAGTTTAATTTTGGCATGCCTGTAGGGTTCCAAATATTTACTATGATATGACTTTCTGCTAAGTTTCTAATGGCCTTTATCTTCTAGTAAGATATACAAACCTTAATTTGTATCTAGTTCTTTAGTATATAACTCTCTTCTATAAATAATTTCTTCGTTATTTCTAAATTTTTATTGAATGAGTTTAGGTTAGAATTAGGATTATTCTACTCACATTCTAGTGACCTTTTCCTTCTAGTGAGATGTACAAATCTTAGTTTGTATATAGCCTTCTTCTATAAATAATGTCTTTGTTATTTCTAAATTTCTAGTGAATGAGTTTAGGTTATGTATAACATTTTAAATTAAGCCAGTAAGAAACCCTTTTACTGGATCCTCTTTTTTATAAGAATCTGTTCTTTTAACCCAGGAGCCCTGCTTGGTCGATTCAGGTTAAGTGTTAATGGAATTTCTTATTTTCGTCGTCCGCTAGCGAGGTAACCAACCTGAATCCATTAATCACTCCAGACTAGGTGCTACACGAGGTTCCAAAAACATCGCTATATCTTTTCGATCGGTACCTTTTAGTGAATTGTCCAGTTAGTGAATTAGTCCAGTTGGTCTAATAACATGTGTAAGCATTCAGCTGAAATTTGCATAAAACATACACAAATGTTCTCTTGCATACAATTACTAATATTCAAGATATTACTATTACATAAAAACATTTATCGCGTCAGTATTATTACGATTTTAAAATTTATCGACATTAATGGACATTTAAATATAAAAATTACACATAAAAATCTGTATAAAAATGTAATTTTTCTTAGCGAATTTACTAGCGAGTTTTCTAGTGACTTTCCCAGTGAAGTTTCTAGAAAAATCATCCGTCAAAGATTTTCAACTGATTAAACATTGATGGAAATTTATACATAAAATACATAAATCTTAATAGACCTAGTAATCATATGTAGTAAATTTCTTAGTATATCTCCTAGTTAGTTTCTCATGATTTTTCTACAGAACTTTATATCGAAAATTTAAAAAATACGGAAACATCGATGGAAAATTATACATAAAATACATAAATCTGAACATAACAAAT
Source organism: Megalopta genalis (assembly GCF_051020955.1). Lineage (NCBI taxonomy): Eukaryota > Metazoa > Arthropoda > Insecta > Hymenoptera > Halictidae > Megalopta > Megalopta genalis. The sequence continues at coordinate 204,409 of NW_027476218.1, read as the reverse complement.
AATTTTTTCTAGTGATATTCCTAGTCAATTTTCTGGTGTACTTAATACCGAAGATTCTAAAACATATTAAAATTGTTAGATATTTGTACGTAAAATACAACCAAGTTATTATTTCTAGTAAAATTCCTAACGAATTTCCTACTGAATTTCCTCTTGTCGTTAAAGAGCCAAAGACAAAAATTGCCCAACGGTGAAATCCGAATGGAAATCTCGGGATTTCATACCAAAACTGTTCGAAACAGATCTATTTCTTTCGCTGATGTCATCTGGCCCAGAGCGTTGCTCTCCGGGGCAAGTTAATGAACGGATGTAGGTCGGGCAGATTCTATTTTTATTTATCGCTGCCGAATTCGATCAGTCCGGGCTCTTGTTAATTAATATTCGAGACCGGGAGGATTATACTTTGTCGGGTTGTAGAAACGCTCACGATTTAACGGGCTCGCAAGACTGATTCCTCGAATCGAAGGAGAACAAATCGTGGTCTAAATTACATAGATTTTCCCGGGGATTGATCGATCGTCTACCATTGCAGCCAGCTGACCTGCTGAAATGGAAGCAAGTAGCGACCAGATTCAGCGAATTAATTACCGAAGCCCCTGACCAACTGCAGCTGAATGAAGATCGATCGCACGACATGGTAACCGTGGACGACAACGCCGGAAATGCGACCACCGGCTTAAGAAGCCGGAACCGCGTGTTGACGGCGTAAAGAAGGACAAATGGGAGCGTCAAAGTTCAGATAAATCAGGATCAAGATCGAAAGAAAGCACGGCGTTAAGTCTCCCCCCCCCCCTCGCTCTCGCTGGAAGAACAACGAGATTACAAAAACTTTGTGCGCGCTTCGGCGACCGGTTTGCTTTTTAACTTAAAAATACGACTTCACCTGCTTCCGTAATCCGACATTTTTGCCCATTAAATGGAAGATCGTTCTATTAACGAACGTGCTTATATAGAAGAGGAAAAACAATGACAGCGTTGTTCGCCATGGCACCGCTAGCTGTCTACGACAAGGATTCTGAAAGGACAACTCAACATCCTACTTCTAAAAGACCTGAATTGTTATTGTATCGAATTGTGTTATAGTTAATATCCTTTATTGTAAATAAAATGCCGCGACGCGAGAGAAATTGTGTACTTCGCAACAATATTATAATCGTATAATAATAAGTTGAACATGACAAAATTATCATATTTGAAGCATGACATTTTTGGTTCGGATTTTATATTATAATTAAATACCATACATAAATATGTAATGTAGAGCTTATAGTAACTATGTATTACTTACTCGGTCTTTTGTTTTTTACACAATAAAAAAAAATGTTTTTCTTTCTTTGTATTCATGCAACCTGTCGCAATCCCCTTTTCGGACTTTTTAAAAAATATAAAATATTTTAACAACGAAACATAATTTGTATATAATCATATTGTTACACAATTTTTTGTGTATATACATAACTTTTGCCGTCAAAAATTTCAAAAAAAAATTTTGCAGTTGGTCGAAAAAATGCAACGGAGACCGCAGCTCGCGAGTTCATTTCTCGCGCAGCTGAAATATCATCCTTTGAACCTTCCCGGTCATGGCGGAGCGAGAACGTAAAACCGAAACGGCGGCCCGGAGTATTTTCATTTTAATAACGAATTTATACAAATGCTCGTCGGCGATCTCGGATATCAGGAATTTCGCCGTTTTCAATTCCAATCGATAGAGATATTAACCGCCATTACGTTGTACGAGAGTTCCGACGCAGTGCCAAGCAACGCTGTTCGCCTAATCAGCCGCCATCCCACGGGAACCGTCGAGTTTCCGGAAGCTTTACGCATTTATTTTCACTGTGCGCGGTTTCTTTAATCACACGCCATTAAATATGTAAACTGCTCTCTGCCAGTGGTTTGAATTCGATTCTCATCGCCGGCAGCTTTTGAATTTCCCGCGCTCGATCGCGGCATCCATCGGACATTTTCGTTTGAAACTTAATTTTCTTGGAATCGTTGATCCAGGAACGATCTTCTGACGCGTTTCCTACGAATTGGTTCATTTAGCTCGTCAGCTGAATAGCAAATTAATTTGCAACGTTGTAGACACTTGATTTAATTGTTTAATAAAGAATTGTCTAGTTTTCATTTTTACTTATTTATATTTGTAACAATGTCGTAGCTGATTCGGCAGTACGTGTGCTAAAAATATGTATAATAATGTGATATTATTTATAATATTTATTAACTTGCGACATTTTAGCGATATGATTAAATTATTTAATAAAGAAGTTTGGCGACGGTCGTTGTGTGTGTTTGGTCGAGAAAAGGAGAGGGGAGACGTTTCGTCCGGGGCCCGCTAGAGGACTCATCAGTAAGGCTATCCTAGCGTGCCCTTGCCTTACACGTGGGGGTAGGACGAAGTCTGTATATATAGGGATCGAGGCGGCTTGGTTACTAGCGGGAAGAAGAGCCCTCTGCTGGCGGGTCTGGAGGTAGCCGCCACAGAAGTTTCTATTTTCAATCGATATTTGTCCATATCTGCAATAGTGTTAATATTGTCCTCAGTAATAAAAGATCTCGTAGCTTGAATTTGTATTTATTCATGTTTATAATACTGTTAATATTGTTTCTAATATTGTTAATCTGCAACATTCTATATATCTAATTAAATTATCAAATAAATAATTTCTTAGTTTTGGTTATTACTTATTTATATCGATAATAATGTTAATATTGCATTTAAATGTTGTGATCAATTTTTCCATATTTACATACTTAGAATTTTGATTAAAATTATTATTAATTTAATAACATCAGTAGAAAAATTTATTTCTAAAATTCTTAAATTATCGAAAATCGATGAAATTTATATTTAAAGTAGCTTCACCTATTTGTTCAACATTAATTACCAGTATATCAATCGAATTCAGTCAAATTCCATTTTATTTAATTGCAGAAGAATCAGAAATAGTTTCTGGACGTATTAGAAGATTATTTGGATGAATTTTTCTAGGTGCATATTTAACAATTATTTCTGTCTTCGATAGTTATTATATTTTTTTAAAATCCTATTACTAAATAAGTTTGAAAACCGAGATTTCTAATACATTAAAAAAAAGATGTCGTCTGTTAAGTGCTGTTTCTAAAGGAATTCTTTCAATTTTATCGAAATAATTTTTATCGAAATAATTTTCTTCGTTTTTGAGACTCGAATTAAATCACAGAGAGCACGCGGCATTCCAGTGGATGGTAATTAATTACTGCTTTTATTCTGCAGCAAGTACACAGCATTTAAAAGCCTCGAGAAAATTTCGTTATTGCGGACACACGGACGGAGGAGGGTAGTAACAGAGGCGCCGGTGCGCTCGAAACGTGTTTGAAACTAATTTGCTACACTTCAGCTCATTAAAATAATTATTCGACGTAACGGTAATTATGCAACCGTTACAGCTTGATGCTTGCGCTTTTCCCGTGCTGTCGACGCTATCAATCTTCCAATGAAACAAACGTGTCCAATCTTTCTCCGGTTTCAATCAAGTATAAAATTTCATAAAACAAATTTTCATCAGGCAATTAAGTTTTTAAAGCATTCGAAACTTGTTTTCGAATATACCTGTAAATAAGTTCCCAAATAGATGGGGAACATTTCTGTACATAATTTCTAAAATAAATGACGAAAATAGTTTTCTACAATTGTCGAAAAAAATGGAGAAAATAATTTTGCACAATTTACAAAATAAATGTAGAAAATAGTTTTGAATAATTGTCAAAATAAATGAAGAAAATGATGATATATACTTTTTTTTTTTTTTTTATTTATCGTGGGGGAAATCTGCTGGTCAGACACCCCCGTCCCGCCCGAAGGGCGGGGCGGGGGTAGTGCGGGGTTCGACCCGCTAAAACCCCCACGGCGGCCTAGGGCGCTGGCGATTAGCGGGGGAGCCACGGGAACTATCAAGAACACGACCGCGGCTCCCCCTCGCCTGGCCGGCCACCAGGATGGAGCGGTGGCTGGCCGCATCCCGGGGGGAGATTAATCCTCCCCCCATGAATCATCTTGATTCGGCGGAGCGGGGGACCGCACTCCACACCGCCTCGTTATGACGGCCGCACCGGCGGCCGTCGGGGGCGACGACTTTTCGTCGCCCCCACTTCTAAAAGGACATCCTCGGTTGGCGGGCGGCGGGCAATTGAACCAGAGATCTGGTACACCCGCCGCCCGCCTATTCTCAGCTGCTCGGCGACCCCGCTCGGCAGCCTCCTTCTGCAACATTACCTGTTCGCAGAAGGCTATGGCTGCCGCCCATTTTGTCGGGCTCTCCAGCATGGCCCCAACTAAGCTGGAGAGAGCGAGGTCGCGACCAACTTCCCTTCTTAGGACTCGGCGCAGCACTGAAAAGGCGGGGCATACCTCCAGTGTATGCTGCGCCGAGTCCTCCTCCGCGCCACAGTGGTGGCACCCCTTCGTCGCTTCCCGACCGATGCGACACAGGTAAACACCGAAGCAGCCATGCCCGGTGAACACCTGCGTTGCACGGTAGGAGAGCCTGCCAAACCGCCTCTCCCGCAACGAGGTGAAGTGTGGCAGGAGAGCCCCAGGGACGCGCTCGCCGGCATGGGAGCAAAGCTCCGCATGCCATCTGGCGAGCGCTAATCCCCGGGCCTGGAGCTCGAAGCACTCGACCGCCTCCCGCTCCGGCGGGTAAATGATGATATATACTGTAAGATATTTTAATGATTTTTAACGAATTCTGTACTATTTTATACAATTCTATACTATTGTAGTATCGTAATTTAGTGGGTACGTTTAGGACGAGGAGGAGTGTTAGGCTTAGGGGACCGTAGTTTTAAGTCTTTGTAATTATGGTAGGCAATAGAAGAGAAACTTTGGCGAAGGCCGGGTCAGATGAAAAAAATCCCTTGGCGACGGAGTGCCGGCGGATGCGATTGGCACGTTTTTAGTAAAGGCAGGCATTGTGTCGGAGGAGCGTGTTTGGAGTGGACAGAGAGTGTACGAGAGTCGTCGAGTGAGGAGTGTTGCAAGTTGTAAAATTAAGTGAAGTAGTTGTAATCCTAGTTGAAGGTACGGTACGCGATATTTTCTGTCTTCACCACGTTTTGTCCTTTCCTAATCGATACAGATTCTATATTGTTTAAATATTAGACAATTTCTACATAATTTTGAGGGCTCAGCCGGGATTTGAGGAAAAGGTAGCGTTGAATGATAACAATGATATTGTGACTGTAGGAGTTGAGAGTTGAACTTTAGTTGTTGTGTTGTGCATTGAAAAACCTTTCAAGATGTCTGAAGGAAACGATACCGTTGTCGAAGTATCACAAGCAAGCCTATCTGCTGACAAATTAGAGGAAATTCTAACAATGAAGTTAACCGGTTTAAAGGAAGAATTGAAGAGCCGCAAGCTGAGGACGTCGGGAAATAAAAAGCAACTACAAGATCGGCTTAAAGCAGCCATAATGTTGCAAATCGAACATGCCGAAGAAGAAGATGATATTGATGGCAGTGAAGATGAAGAAGAAGGAAGCGATGTGAGACGATGCGTGCGTCGGATGCAGGCGTTAACATTCAGGGATGTTGAGGAGTCCATGCGTACATTTAGCGGAGACGATAAAGCAAACATTCGTTGTTGGCTCGAAGAGTTTGAAGACATGGCGGAGCTATGTGAATGGAGTGAAGTACAAAAAGTTATTTATGCGAAGCGGTTATTGCGTGCAACGGCGAGATTGTCCGTCGACTGTGAAAAATGTTGTCGCAAATGGGTCGAGATGAAGCGAGCATTGGAGTCCGAATTTGGTAAAACTGCAGATACGTACAAGATACATAAAGAGTTGTCACGTAAAATTAAAAGATCGAACGAGTCGTATCAAGAATACATTTATCAAATGTTGGAGATTGCGAAGCAAGCAGACGTGGAAGTCTCAACAGTTATTAAGTATATTATTGACGGAGTTCAGGATTTCGAGACAAACAAACCGATATTGTACGGTGCTAGAAATATACGTGAGTTGAAAGAAACATTCAAAATTTACGAAGACATGAAGGAAAAATCAAGAACGAAAAACAGGCGACCTGAGGAGAAGAAGAAGACGACCGTCCATGGAACCTCGTCACAAGGTGAATCACAGCAAGTAGCACGGCAAGAATTAAGGCGATATTTTTTGTGTGGAAACCGATACCATACGGCTGCAAACTGCCCGACGAAAGAAAGAGGACCCAAGTGTTTTAAGTGTCAAGGCTATGGGCATGTTGCGTCAAGCTGTAACGGTGCGAATGGGCCAGCAAGGGTTGTGAGTAGTGTGTCTGAAGCGTCGAGAAAGAAGCGAGTTAAAGAGGTGCAAGTCGAAAATTGTAAGTTGACAGCGTTAATAGATTCTGGAAGCGATCTGAATTTGATGCGAGCGGATTATTATGTTAAAATTGGTGCTCCTTGATTGAATAATAAGATTTTGCAATTTCGTGGTGTCGGAGCAGAGAACAACCACACATTAGGGGAATTTTCAACAACTATTGCAATAAATCAGATAACATATCCAATAAATATACACGTTCTACCCAATACTTGTCGTCCCATAGTTTAATAATCAGTACAGAATTTTTACATTCCGTAGAACTAAGTATGAAAGGAGAAGAAATTTCTATTAAATAAATAGATTTGCCGGAAATTTTTAATGTCAATGTCGAGGCTATAGTTGACAATGTAGATTTATCACACGTTGCGGTTCCTGAACACAGAAATGTTATAGAAGATTGTGTTGCAAATGATAAACCATCTAAAACGAAAGAAGTAGGGATTAAAATGAGCTTGATACTGCAAGACGAGATCCCAGTGTACGAGAGACCGCGATAAATCTGAAGTTGATAAACAAATAACGTCATGGTTGAAAGATGAAATAATTCGAGAGTCTTGTTCAGATTACGCAAGTCCAATTGTACTAGTAAAGAAGAAGGATGGCACAACTAGAATTTGTGTTGACTACACACAGCTTAATAAAAAAAAAATGGTAAATGATAGATATCCCCTACCTTTGATAGAGGATCAATTGGATTTATTAGAAGGCGCGAAAGTATTTAGTTCGTTGGATCTCAGAAATGGATTTTTTCATGTTCCCATTAATGAGAATAGCAGAAAATATACCGCCCCGTAACTCCCACCGGTCATTATGAATTTTTAAAGATTCCGTTTGGGTTATGTAATTCGTCAGCCGTCTTTCAAAAGTATATAAATGCAGCCTTCAAAGAGTTAATTGCAACCGGGGTCGTTTTGACATACATGTGTTTCGTTTAAATTTGAATCTAAATCACGTGTTTCGTATCAATTTGAAGTTAAATCGTTTGTTTGGTATGCATTTGAAGCTACATCATGTACTTCGCATGGATTTTAAGCTAAATCATGTGTTCCAAATGAATTTGAATTTAAATCGTTTGTTTCGCATGAATTTGAAGCCAAGTCTTCTGTGGCGGCTACCTCCAGACCCGCCAGTAGAGGGCTCCTCTTCCCGCTAGTAGCCGATCAGCCTCGATTCCTATATATACACAGAGACTTCGTCCTACCCCTACGTCTAAGGCAAGGGCCCGCTAGGATAGCCTTACTGATGAGTCCTCTAGCGGGCCCCGGACGAAACGTGTCCCCTCTCCTTTCCACGACAACGACACTTTGAACCGCCGCCAAACTTCTATTTCTCGTAGATTTGAAGCTAGATCGTTTGTTTCGCATGGATTTGTAGCTTAATCATTTGTGTCGCATAGATTTGAAACTAAATATTCTATTTCGCATGGATAAATCGTTTGTTTCGCATGGATTTGAACCTATATCGTTTGTATCGCGTATGCATTTGAAGCTAAATCGTTTATTTCTCATGAATTTGAAGATAAATCTTCTATTTCTCATGGGTTTGAAGCTAATCATGTGTTCCGCATGAATTTGAAACTAAATCGTTTGTGTCGCATGAATTTGAAGCCAAGTCATCTATTTCGCAAAGATTTGAAGGTAGATCGTTTGTTTCGCTTGGATTTGCAGCTAAATCGTCTATTTCGCATGGATTTGAATCTAAACCTTCCATTTGGCATGGATTTTGAGCTAAATCATGTGTTTTGCATGAATTTGAAGAGAAATCATGTGTTTCGCTTAAATGTGAATCTAAATCACGTGTTTCGTATCAATTTGAAGTTAAACCGTTTGTTTGGTATGCATTTGAAGCTACATCATGTATTTCGCATGGATTTAAAGCTATATCATGTGTTTCGCATGGATTTGAAGCTAAATCGTATGTTTCGCATGAATTTGAAACTATATCGTGTGTTTTGCGTGGAATTGAATCTTAATCTTTTGATTCGCATGGATTGGAAGCTAAATCTTCTATTTCGCATGGATTTGTAGCTAAATCGTATGTTCCGCATGAATTTGAAACTAAATCGTTTGTGTCGCATCAATTTGAAGAGAAATCTTTTATTTCGCATAGATTTGAAGCAAAATTTTCTATTTTGCATAGATTTGAAGCTAAATCGTGTATGTCGCCTGAGTTTGAAGCGAAGATATCTATGTCGCATAGATTTGACCCTAGATCGTTTGTTTCGCATGGATTTGAACCTATATCATTTATATTATATGCATTTGAAGCTAAATCGTTTATTCGGATGAATTTAAAGATAAATCTTCTATTTCGCATGCATTTGAAGCTAATCGTTTGGTCCGTATGGATTTGTAGATAAATCGTTTATTTCGCATGGATTTGTAGTTTAATCGTTTCTTTCCATAGATTTGAAGATAAATCTTCAGGTTTCGCATGAATTTGAAGCTAAATCATGTGTTTTGCATGAATTTGAATCTAAATCACGTGTTTCGCATCAATTTGAAGTTAAATTCGTTTGTCTGGTATGCATTTGAAGCTACATCATATATTTCGCATTGATTTGTAGCTAAATCACGTGTTCTGCGTAAATTTGTAGATAAATATTCTAATTCGCATAGATTTGAAACTAGATCGTTTGATCACGTGGGTTGTTTCTTAATCGTATGTTTCGCATTACGTTGTTGTACGTTGCATTACTTTGTTTTTACGTTGTTTTGTGTTGTTTTACCTTGATTTACGTTGTTTCCCGTTGTCTCACGTCGTTGTTTAAAAGAGTATTAGGTTGTTTTACGTTTCTATACATTGTTTTTACGTTATTTTATATTGTTTTACATTGCTTTACGTTGTGTTACGTTGATTTACTTTGTTTTGCATTGACGATTTAAAATGTTTGACGATGCTTTACGTAGTTTGCTTTGTTTCGCGTTGTGGTTTAAAACAGTATTACGTTGCTATACATTGTTTTTACATTGTTTTATACTGTTTTACATTACTTTACGTGTTACGTTGTTTTACTTTGTTTCGCATAGATGATTTACGTTCTTTTACGTTGTTTTGCTTTGTTTTGACGTTGGTTCACGTTGTTTTACCTTGCTGTACGTTGTTTTACACTGTCTCACGTTGTTGTTCAAAACCGTATTACGTTGTTCTACGTTGTTGTACATTGTTTTTACGTTGTTTTATATTGTTTTACATTACTTTACGCTATGTTACGTTGTTTTACCTTGTCTTACGTTGTTTTACGTTGCCTCACGCTGTTGCTTAAACCAATATTACGTTGTTCTACGTTGTTATACGTTGTTTTTACAATGTTTTATAGAGTTTCACATTGCTTGTCGTTGTGTTGAGTTGTTTTACTTTGTTTCGCATAGATGATTTACATTGTTTTACGTTGTTTTATCTTGCTTTCGTTTGTTTCGCACTGATGATTTACATTAATTCACGTTGTTTTACTTTGTTTTCCTGTTGTTTTATGTTGTTTTACCTTCTTTACGTTGTTTTACGTTGTCTCACGTTGATGTTTAAAACCGTATTACATTGAGCTACATTGTTATACATTATTTTTATGTTGTTTTATATCATTTTACATTGCTTTGCGTTGTGTTACGTTGTTTTGCTCGCCTCGCATTGATGATTTACGTTGATTTACGTTGTTTTACTTTGTTTTATCTTGTTTTAAGTTTTTTTACGTTGTCTCACGTTGTTTTTTAAAACCGTATTACGTTGTTCTACGTTGTTATACATTGTTGTTACGTTGTTTTATATTGTTTTACATTGCTCTACGTTGTTTTACTAACTTTTTCTTTGTTTTGCATTGATAATTTACGTTGTTTTACGTTGTTTTATTTTGTTTTTACGACGTTTTTATGTTGTTTTAGCTTGTTTTACGTAATAATCGAGGTTGTTTAATCAACAACGTGAGAAAGCGTAAATAAACGTAAAGGAAGGTAAAATAATGTACTACAACGTAAAAACAAAGTAAAACAACGTAAATCATTATAGCGAAACAAAGAAAAACAAGCAAAACAATGTAGAAAACGATAATCATTAACGCGAAACAAAGAAAAACAAGGTAAAACGACGTGAAAAACATAAATCATATATGCGAAACAAAGTAAAACAACGTCACACAACGTAAAGCTATGTAAAACAAAATAAAACAACGTAAAGCAATGATAGAACAACGTAATACTGTTTTAAACAACATCTTGAGACAACGTAAAACAACGTAAAGCAAGGTAAAACAACGTAAAACAACGTAAAACAACGTAGAAATAAAGTAAAGCAACGTTAGATAATGTAAAAATAATTAAACGTCGTAAAAGCATACTGTAGCAACGTAGACCTACGTAATACTGTTTTAAACAACAACGTGAGACAACGTAAAACAACGTAAAGAAAGGTAAAATAACGTAAAACAACGATAAAAAAAAGTAAAACAACGTAAAATAATGTAAAAAAATGTAAAACAACGTAAAAACAATGTATAACAACGTAAAATAACGTAAAACATAGAACAACGTAAAAGCAATGTATAACAACGTAAAACACAACAATATGGGTTTAAAAACAACGCCAAACAAAGAAAACAACGTAAATCATCGTAAAACAACGTAAATCATGAATGCGAAACAAAGTAAAAGTACGAAACACAACATAAACCAATGTAAAACAGTATAAAAGAACGTAAAAACAATGTATAACAACGTAGAACAACGTAATACTGTTTTAAACAACAACGTGAGAAAACGTAAAACAACGAAAAGCAAGGCAAAACAAAGTAAAACAACGTAAAAACAATGTCAATCAACGTAAAACAACGTTTGTTAACATAGCGAAACAAAGAAAGACATGGTAAAATACCGAGAAAAAACATAAACCATATATGCGAAACAAAGGAAAACAACGTAACACAACGTGAAGCTATGTAAAACAAAATAAAACAACGAAAAACAATGTATAACAACGTAAACCAAAGCTATACTCTTTTAAAAACAACGCCAAACAAAGAAAACAACGTAAATCATTGTAAAACAACGTAAATCATGAATGCGAAACAAAGTAAAAGAACGTAACACAACATAAACCAATGTAAAACAGTATAAGTCGACGTAAAAACAATGTATAACAACGTAGAACAACGTAATACTATTTAAAAAACAACGTGAGACAACTTAAAACAACGTATAGCAAGGTAAAGCAACGTAAACCAATATAAAATCAAAGTAAAATAATTTAAATCGTCAATGCGAAACAAAAAAAACAACTTGACGCAACGTACAGCAACGTAAAACAATATAAAACAACCTAAAAACAAAGCATAAGAACGCAGAAGAACATAAAACTGTAATAAATAACAACGTGAGACAAGACGAAATAACGTAAAACAAAGTAAAACACGTAAAATAACGTAAATGATGAATGCGAAACGAAGTGAAACAACGTAAAGGTGGAGGTTGGTAAGGTGGATGGAGGTAACAGGTGGAGGTAGAGATAGAGATAGAGGCACATACGTAGCGGTAGAGGTAGAGGTACATGCGTAGAGGTAGCGTTTGAGGTACATGCATAGAGGTAGAGGTACATGCGTCGGTTTAGAGTTAGAGGTACATGCGTAGAAGTAGAGTTAGAGGTACAGGCGTAGAAGTAGAGGTAGTTGTACAGGTGTATAGGTAGAGGTATAGGCATAGAGGTAGTGGTAGAGGTAGAGGTACAGCCGTAGCGGTAGAGGTAGAGTAGAGATAGACGTAGAGGTAGAGGTAGAGCTAGAGGTAGAGGTAGAGGTAGACGTACAGACGTAGAGGTAGAGGTAGAGGTACCGGGCGCAAGGGTAGAGGTAGATGTATAGGTAGTGGTACAGGCGTAGAAGTAGAGGTATAGGTACATGCATAGAGGTAGAGGTACATGCGTAGCGGTAGAGTTAGTTGTACATGCGTAGAGGTAGAGGTAGAGGTACTTGCGTAGAGGTAGTGGTACGTGCGTCGGGTTAGAGTTAGGGGTACATGCGTCGGGGTAGAGTAAGAGGTACATGTGTAGAGGTAGTGGTAGAGTTACATGCGTAGAGGTAGAAGTAGAGGTACATGCACAGAGCTCGAGGTAGAGGTAGAGGTAGTGGTAGACGCACATACGTAGAGGTAGAGGTAGAGGTACCAGGCGCAAGGGTAGAGATAGAGATGGAGGTAGAGGTATAGGTGTAGAGGTAGAGGTACGTGCGTCGGGGTAGAGTTAGAGGTACATGCGTCGGTAGAGGTACATGCGTACAGGTAGAGATAGAGGTTCATGTACTCTACCACTACGCCTCTACCTCTACCTCTTTGCATGTACCTCTACCTCTAACTCTACGCCTGTATCACTACCTGTACCACTACGTATGTTCCTCTATCTCTACTTCTATGCGTGTACCTCTACCTACACCTCGACTTCAGCGCATGTACCTCTACCTCTACCTCTACGCATGTACCTCTACATCTACCTCTACGCTTGTATCTCTATCTTCTCCTCTACGCATGTACATCTACCCGTCCAAGTTGAACGTAAATGGCTTTTACAGAGCCCCGACGGCACAGACGACGACGACGACGGAAATGTTGCACGATACTATTTTCTCTGATGCAAAGTGTCTTTACCTTATGTTCTTCCTGCTGCACGTTTATTTCTTTGCTCTCTGCTTTTTAAAGAAATCTGTTGTTTTCTGCTCGTTTACTTTTGCCTGAGTGGTCCTTACCTTAGCGACACTGTGAGTGACACGTCCCTTAAAATTCTCCCTTGAATTTTGCTCCAGTTTTCAATGGGAAACGTTGTGTTGCCCGCGACTTCCGATTTGTTTAACCATGGTGTTTCCTCCGTGCCGCAGGAATGTTACCCCGGAACTTTGTAATATTGAATGTATGCTTTATCCCGCTTCATTTTCCCCACCAGGGATTTCGCCCGACTGCATACCTTCAATTCTCATGTACTCCGTCCAGGTTTCTGTTGTTAAAAGCAAATATAGCAGGAAAGTTAAGTGATACTTGAATTCGAGAGGGTTGAAACAACCCTCTGGAATGTGCGGCGTCTCGAAAATTATCTTCGAAACTAATTAGATTCTTATGTTTAGTTGTTTTTGTAGTTGTAATGTTTCCATTTTCAATTACACAACGCTATACTTACTGAGTATACTAATCCGACCAAAAATTATATGCAAGATTTTACGAAATCTCCGTATTCGACTGTACAGCTTCCAAGAGCGATTATCGTAGACACGAGAAAGCAAAATTTTTTGGTTTATCGTTTCGATTGTTGCGTCTGACTTCTGAAACACTAACAGATAGAGGCGGTCATTCCTACGATTTACGCGTTGCGGAGATTCCAAGAATAGCAAACGTCCGGACGGTGTCACTTTAATGCCAACGGTTTCGGAAGTCCATTATTCATTTACGCCATCCTTCGATTAATTATTATCCTGATAAACGTCACCCGGTGCGCAATCCGCCGATAAATCGTTATTCCGCAAACGGGCGCAACCGATGAAACGAGCAATTGATCTCGCCAACATCACGCGAGATAATTGACCCGACGACAATTTTTTTACCGGAGATCAACGATTATACTGGATCGAGCATATTGCTACTTTGTTTGATATGCAAACCGAGCCGTTATTCGCTTACAACTATCCGAACAATTCGATTATAAATGGTTAATACATGTGAGCTTAATTGAACGAAGCGCCATTAAATAAATAGAAAAAAATATTGGCGAAAGACGCCGTTAAATGCACGCAATAAATTATCACCATATCTTCATTTGCTATTAGTTCATTAAGATTTCGCGTATTTCTGTAAACCCTCTGTTCGCTCGAATTTTGTGCACCATTATACAAGAACTGGAAACTCGAAACTAGGAAATATGAATCTCTAGATGCAAAATAATGACGAAACTACAATGTTATTTTCTCGTGTTTTTTAATAATACCGATTGCCTTTTACCATCGTATTATTAAAGCTGTTTAAAAAAGCAGCCTTAAAAATAACTCCGCGCAGAAAATTCGAAATAATTCCAAGGGAACTACGAAATTGAAAATTGTCTAAATTTTCCCAAAAATTTGCACCAACAACTATTTTCGTACATTTTTTCCACATCAGGAAATAACAGAGATAAATCGCAGAGCGCGAAAACAGAAATTTGTCAAGCGACAATGGGTATAAAATGTAATTTGTCATTTTCGTGCAAAGCTGCAAATGAAATCGTATAGAACGACTCGCAGGCCTAGTTAAAATCCGTATTCAATTGAGCAATATGAAGGGATTCTGGGAAAAATTCTATTCAGAATTTTCCACTTATTTCTCCACGTTGGTTCGCTACTGTTCTCGTATATATTGTTCATTATGGTATTTACCCGGCCCACATTCGCGGAACCGTTGTCAATACGTTTAATATATTTGTGCGAGCGGAGCTGTTATTGTTGAACCGGCTTTTAGCGCTAATAAAAATATTTTCTGCAACCGATACGTTGATAATTAATTTTGCAAATGCACGGTTTGTTTCATCGAATGTTTTTCCAGAGGTTTGCCAGAGATGAGCAGTACAAGGTGGCTCAAGCGTTTCATTTTATTGCAATATTTTAATTTTGCAATATTTTAATATTGCGTTTACTAATTCATCAATTTGTAATGTGAAATTCTTCTAAATTGTACAAGTTCAAGAATAATTTACTTTATTGTTCTTTGCCTGCTTTATATCATGGTGAACTATTAATAATAATTATATACACAAGTAACGTACTAACATATAAGTGTGGATCTGTGGCATCAACAATAATAAAAAAAGACACTCACCATCTTAGCTTGATCTCTGAAATCACGTTTTAACACTAAATCTATCAAACCCTGTTCATAGTAATAATAATCGGTTTCTCACTTTTCCTTTTAAAAACGTAGAAAATCTATTTTACTTTCGCAGAAAATAATTAACTACATTTTCTTTAGTAAGTTTAAATAAATGCAGTAATGTCATTTTTTTTAAATAACGCAGGTCAGTCACTTCGAGTGCTCTATTTAGTGTGAATAATTTCCGAACTAACATGGTTCTCGGTCATCGATCCCATAGACAGTATTCTCGCTTCGTTTTCACGAGACACCCTATATGAACAGTCGTCGTTTGTAAGACAGGATACACGTGACGTGCAGGCTCTAATGCAGCACTCGTAAAAAACATTGTAAAAGTGTGTCAAGTTGTAATGACTTTCCGGATCTGCAACCGCGGCGAGATATACCGTTTCGCAAGTGATCATCAACCGTTGCCAGGTTGACGTCGATTTTTAATGAAAAGCGTTAACGCGAATTCCGGGATCCCCGCTTTCGTCAAACACACAGACTTTTATTTGGTCACGTTTCGAGGACCGGAGCCGTCGAACTTTCGCTAACGGTTGCAGTTTCCGCGAAATTTCGGAACGTAAATCTGTTCCCGCGCGCACGCGATGGGGAGTTCCGAGACGAGATGGGAACTTCGCCGGCTGAACTTTGATGTACGAACTATGAACAGCCTAATTTCGGTGTCAGAATACACACTTTCAAATGCAAATCCCTTTCGATATACGTTTCCTCGGGTGAACATCTTGATTGTAAATTTTACGGTATCTTCGGCGAACTGAACGTGATCCCGCCACCGCCTCCAACAAAAACTGTTTGCCGGGACCAAGTAGCTGAGAAAGTCAGTCAAGAGATACGTTGTGTGTGGTTTTAGTGTAATTTAGAGCGTGCTGGGCTCGCTCGATTCGTGTTCTTGAAAACAAAAGGAACGAACCGGAATGAAAGAACGCTTCTGCGTGACGTCACTAGTTCATTTAGGTGTAGGTTAACGTACAACTTGTACAGTTACGAGCAGCAATAGTTAACTAACAAACTCACTAGAAAGTATAAACAATGATACATTGGAAACAAGGATCAATTGCAATCAAGGATCATTAATTAAATATTACACATACATGTGAAAGGAAGAACAGTAAAACAAAGGGAAATAGTATACCCTTTTTATATTAGTAAATTACAAACTTTGCTCTTATTTATCGAACGAATTAATTGATAAGTTAAATATCTTTTTTAAATTTTTCTCTTAAAAATTCTTTTTTGTACTTTAACACTTTGACTGCCGCGTCGTCTACATATGGGCGATCGAAAATGATTGGATTATCAGATTTGAAAATTGATTTTCACGCTAATCCGTCATAATTTCCTAATTTTATTAATACCCGCGAAACGTAATAATATTGGAAATGCGATTCACGAGATACAAGTTTGCTTGGCAATTCGTAATTTAATGAAATGAAATACTTTAATTTCGTGAAATTTTAGTGGTTGTCGAAGCGTGGCAGTCGATGTGTTGAAGTCAGTAATAAATGAGAAAAGGTGTTTAATGTCGAAAGAAACTGGCAGAAAGTCGAAGCCTAATACGACGTTTAATTAGTTATGGCGGAAATCGCGCGGAACCGTAAAATACGGGCTGCCACGTGCAGTCCGCACGTTTAGGATTAACCATGTCAAGTTCAAATTAACCGGGCGGAGCTTCTGATAAGGGGGATTTCATGAGATCCATTCTTTCCGGTGAATTATGTATCATATGATTACATATCGTTTTCATAATCGTCGACAACAGGCAGCTATAAAAATGATCCGCGAGGCTCGATTAAGCGTATCTCTTCCCAAATTGCCCATATTTTTTAGGTTAACTTAATTATTGACTGATCCTCGCAAGTGTACAGGACGTTGCAAAAGTGAAATGATCGAGGGAGAAACTGATGTACGAGCACCGGAATGGGTACCGCGTAAATCACGAATGAAAAGGGTCCAGCAGAATCTATTCGTACATGATCGAGTTCACGTCGACTTCGCGCAGCAAGAAAGAATTACATCCATATGACAATAACACGAGGTTCAGTCAGCGCTGGAAAGTGCTCGAAACCCCTGAGGACTTGCCCGGAAAGTTTAAGCAGAACGGATAGATGTAGGAAGAGAACTGAAAAAGAGTCCGAAAGAGGAAAAGTAACTCATCCCAGGGACGAACAGATAGGTTACGTCCGCTAATAAGTGGAGTTCGCTCTGTTCCTGGTATAACTCGGAACATTCGAAAACTTTTAGAATCCCTTTATTTTCCATTTTTTTTTCGCCGTCGTAAACATATAATCGCAGTCGTCGCGGGAATACCAAATGAAAACTAATTTCGACGGTGTTCTCAAATTTGGCTTGTCGGTTCGAATAATTGTGGAGTAAGATAGCATAAATGTACAATAGAACCAATATCTTTTATTCTATTGGGTTGGCAACTAAATAATTGCCGATTTCAGTTATAGATGTCTCTCACTCCCATTTTTATGATATCCGTAAATGTTATATTATAAAATCATTATTATTATTATTATTATGTTATTTTTTATTATCCGTGAATGTTAGCAACTCGACAAATTGAATGCAGCGGTCAAGGAAAAGCGACTAGAATTGGTCAATCGTAAAGGTGTCATTTTTCAGCAGGACAATGCTAGGCCGCACATGTCTTTGTCCACTCGGCCAAAATTGATGGATATTGGTTGGGAATTGATGTTGCACCCACCATATAGCCCTGATCTCACGCTATCGGATTACCACTTATTTCGATCCCTGAATAACTCCCTTCGTGGTAAAACTTTTAATGATGATGACGGTGTAAAATTTCACTTAACTCAGTTTTTAGCCGGAAAGCGTGGAATTTTCAAATTGTCATAGAGATGGCAAAAAGTCAGCGAACAAAATGGAAAATACATTACAGATTAAACTGCATTCCAAGTAAAAAAAAATTTTTTATTTCATGGAACAAATTGGCAATTACTTAGTTGCCAACCCAATATATTGTCTAAATACATTTCATATGAAATATTTCCATGTAAGAGATGTCATTTGAATATAAATACACGCGTTTTAGGAAGAATTATTTGTTTGAACCATTTGCAATACTATATGCAGCACAGAATTTCACAGACGACGTTTAATATTAACGTTATGAAATTACAAGTATAAAAATGCCAACAACAAATATTTCGTTCGTTTGTTCAACAATTAATTGCATTATTTTAGCAAATGAAATGTTTGTAATTACCGGTGAAATTAGAGCAACAGTTTTTATAACCACCGCATTGTTCCATCGATTGATTTTTGCAGTGCACAAAAATTGATTGACTTAACGGCATCATGTAAATTCTAATAATATAATATTATATTATAATATAAGCTTTATATTATTATATAATATATATAAATTTAAATTTTATTATATAAATGATTATATTATATCGGATATTATAATATCCGAAGCTTATATAATAATATAAGCTTCAGATATTCAATGTGTTTCTGAATTGATTCCAGTTTCGAGGAATTCCTCGCAACAGCAAATAGAGCCGGAGCAAATTCTGTTTCCAGTACCACGGATATTATTCGCAGGAGTAATAAGCCACTTCGGAGACAATATTGAAGTCCTAAAAGTCTTAAAAGACTGTGCGGAAACTTTTCCCGATTCTGTTCGTTTCCGAACAACAAGGACAAGGGAACCAGATAAAGCCCAAGCGGCAGGAAGCGCTAGAAGTGCGAAATAAAGTAGAACGAAAGGGCACCTCGGGGAAACACGTCGTACTACCAGCGAAACGTAATATTAATAAATTTTCGAACGCGATATTACAGTCTTGATTTCGTGCAATCCTTAAAGCTCACTTATTTGCGAGATTGTATTCGCGTGTCATTATATAAGAATATGAATTTATGAAAACGCAAATAAATCGAACAATTCGATTAACTCTACTTTTTACCAAAATAGTGAAAAGCACTGTGGCGGCTACCTCCAGACTCGCCAGCAGAGGGCTCCTCTTCCCGCTAGTAACCGATCCGCCTCGATCCCTATATATACAGAGACTTCGTCCTACTACCACGTGTAAGGCAAGGGCCCGCTAGGATAGCCTTACTGATGAATCCTCTAGCGGGCTCCGGACGAAACGCCTCCCCTCTCCTTTTCTCACCCAAGCACACACACTACGACCGCCGCCAAAGCACATTTAAAAATCTGAATTTTAATTTATTTTTTTACAGAAGCGTCAAAAATATCTTTCAAAGTTTTCGTTTCGCCTAATTTCTGAGAAAGGAGTCGAGAGAGGGGTCAAAATGAGATTTTAATTTAACAGTATTTCTACATAAGGGGTTAAAGACGACACTTCATCAAATTTTCGTTTAGCATTATTTCTACGGAATGGGTGAAACGACACTTTATACAACGTTAATTTAATAGTATCTCTACGAAAGGGGAGAAAAGACACCTCTCAAAATTTCCGTTTAACATTATTTCTACGAAATGGGTCAGAGGACACTTTTTAAAATTTCTATCCGAAACAATTTTCTAAGTTAAATCACTTTTCCTCAGCCGGCTTCTCAACTTTCCCTAGAACGATTAGAAAAGTGACGTGGTAAAAATAGGTATACACAGACCAAAGTACAGTGAAAGTATGATCGATGATGTTCAATCTTCGATTAACGCGAATTATCAATACCCTCTTTCCCGGCGCTGCGGAAGAGTGTTGAAACTTCAGATTCAATTTGAACTAACTACTCCGACATCAATTTGGAGAGCGGTTGGCGCGTTAAACGCGTGAAAAATTCAAGTTTGCTGGTGCAATTTCCAAGGAATATTATGTTACACGCTTGCCGGAATCTGAAGGCAAATGGTACATTACATCCTTCGGGTAAGGCACGCCACTTGGCCGTAAGCTTAATGGCTCAAACAATCGGGCGCAAAATTCTCAGGTTTGACTCGCGGTGTCGCGAAACTTCGACGTCAAATTTCCGACACATTCGTTCATAATTATCGCAGCTGCGACCGCGCTTTTCGTCGCCGAGGGACACGCAATCGCGCAACAGTTTGCGCGACAAAGAGGCGACTCCAACGCCGATGTCGCGTCAAATGCTCGCCTAAAAAACTCAAATTTCGGTAGCGACAAGAAAAAGGATACATAGATCACCGAGTTGATCGATTCATCGGCGACACAGCGTTCGCCTTATTTAGCGCGGACGAACGATAACTGCTGATCTAGGAGGAACAGCCCCAAGGACTCGGAAAAGGGGCCGAGCGGAAGAAGAATTCCACTCGTAAAACGCGGGAGGGCTAAGGAGTATGGGTGCAAAAGCAATGATCACATATTATCCGTGGACATATATCTCCCGGTTTTAGGTGCCGCGCGATTTTTTCGTCCGATCTACGGCAATATTTCGGCGACCTCACGGGTTCCCGAGGGTCACTTGCGACTCGTCCAACTGCGAGGCCGAGGGGGGCCTCGCTAATTGAACGTGTAGGACACTGGAGCCAATTACTGTGAGCTAGCCAATTACTGCGTCTTTTGTATATTTTCAAGCATAAATAACATAATCGAAAAAGATATACCAAACATTTCTACTTAAATTCAAATTAATTTCTTCTAATACTATAAAATTTGTTTGAACTTTTTTATATCGATTTCGTGAATTTTTCAGCAAAACTCGAGAAAATAGTGAACGAATTGTGTTGGTGAAACGAATTAAAATTACCGGAGAACAAAACAGTGATTATTTGTTCAAATAACCTACATAACCTGAAAATTTTAATCATCTCTGAATCATCATCAAATCGTATTTTCGAGAAGAAGAAACGTAAACAGGAAATTTTGTTGATACAGTTATCTCTATTGAGAAACTCTGTACCTTTGAGTTCTTCAAAACTGTTCATTAAATTGCTGGATTTGTTTTCAGCAGTGGGAACGCCAGGAGTCCGCTAACGAGGCACAGTAATTGGCTCATCTGACCTACAACAGCATTAGAGAGGCTCCAATTACGTCTGTATATCGTTATGCAAATTTTCTAAGCTGCGACTCCGAAAGGCGAAACGCGTGCACCGGCACGCCGTCCGGATTTTAACCGTGCGTGGAAAGCTCGATTACTTCGTTCGAATAATAAGCATGTCTTTAATCGACCAGGATACGATACACGAAATCCCAATTGAGTTTGTTGGAAAGTTCGGTGCCGGGCTCGGCGTCGCCTCCCCCCCTCGCCGCGGAAATCCGATTCGCGCGTTTCGAATGGTTCGCGAAAAGTGGATACGCGTAAAGAGAAACAGATGCAAATTGGATTGCGCGACGCGAAATAAATGTCGCGGGTGCTGCGGCATGCATTCGGCGCCGCGGTATTTAATGCGGCTGAAATTTAGTATGCGACTCTGTCGCGTTGCATTTCTGTTGTAAATCGTCTGCGACCGCTGGAAATATTGTCGCGGAATCATTCGATGGATAAATGCTTGCACGTACGAGATGGAAATGCGATAACTACGCGAGTCGAGAACAGATTTCGATGGTATTTTCAGCCGTCCGTGTTACCGGGATCTACGACAAGTATTCTCTAAATTTTCATGAGCTTTTAACCTTATTCATTATTCCAATCTTTTTCATCATTTCAATCGATTGCTAGATTTGCCCAATATTTTAAAGTTTAATGACTTTAGTAAATTGGTTAGTTTTTAAAATATTATTCCGATTTACCAAGAATGTTTTTAACCATTTGCAGTGCAGTAAATGAGTCAGTCACGAGTTGAAACAAAATTCGATTCTTCCATTATCAGTATCTAGGAATTAAAGTAAATAAAGTCAGAAGAAAAAAAATTATCTCGTTTTATAGAGAAATGATTCGAAGGAAAGATACCAAGAAAAATATCAGTTTCATAGACATTTTCAGCTTATTAACCGTGAGACATCTGTTAATAATATTTTTTCATATTAAAAAAGAAACAGAGGTATTCCAGTGCTAGTTTTGTACTGTATGGAGTACTGTCTTTAGAAAAGTATGTCGAGAGTTTCACCCAACTTGATAACGAACATAATACCCACGCAATAAAATACAAACGTTATACTTGTTATTCGTTTAGTACAGCCTGCTTAAAAAGACAAAGAAAGTAGTAATGTCTACTACATTATGTATACTTGCTATTAAATACCATGCTCTTTCATATACTTGACTGGGCAAATTATTTCACTAACGCACGTGTGTTTCTATCAATAACCAAGTCTGGTAATTCGGCTGGCAATCCGAACTGCTGCTCCACTCCGCTTTTGTGTACTTTCAGTAAAGACCGCCGCGATACCATTCGAACCGGGAAATAATAGCACAATCTGACACATGTGGGGTCTGAGCAAAGTCTTATGGACCTCGACTTCCGGGGTTTCGTGTATCGAACAGGTCTAATCGAGTATCAGGGATTTCAAGGATTTCGCAAGTTGGGGACTCCATAGAAGCTTCGAAGACCTCGGGACCATCCTGGACAGGGAATACTAGGATATCCAGAATATCCTGAAATCCCTAAGATGCTCTACGACTTCGCGCATGCGAGGTAACTCTTGAAAGTTCGCTAAAAAAAATCTGGGCACTCTAGGATCGTCATAAATAGCAGCCAGGTCGATGGTATAGAATCTACATATTCTATGCTATAGGCTATAGATTATGCAGTTCTGTGTTGGTCCGAACGAACGGTTGCGTTTGTCGGCTCCTTCTGTGTCCCCGATGAACTACGCATATCGAATAACAATACCTTACCTGAATCGTATCGGATGAATGCACGGGGCTGAGAGTAAATAATATCGGATGACTCTGTAATTATATCTGTATCAAGATTCGGTGTACCATGCCCCGAACAGTCTGAATAGTACCCGGTAACTCTGATCTTAGTTAGTCGCGATCAGTTTCTGGCCCGCGATTATTTGTTTCCTTGAAGCTGTTACTTACTTTATCATTTTTTAAGTATATCGGTTCTTGATAATTCTTATAACCTAGTGGTCAAATATAGTACTTCCTTATTTGAAGGTTTACTTTTGTTATATTCTGACACAAAAATAGATTATTATCTAAGCATTTCATTCGACTTCTCTGCTAGATGATAATATATTTGAATAATATAATGATTATGTGATAAAACGTTTGGATAGCCGAATATTGCAAAAATAAATGGTCTGATAAGACAGTACGAGATATATAAATTATTAAAGAGGTAAAAATCTTTTTGGAACCTTTGTGCTCACTATTTTTATTTTCTATATATATCGTCAGTATGCTAATAAAAACCAGTAATTATTATCGTTCAAGTATGGATATCCAATGGATATTTACTTATTTTTGTAATATACTGACCCAAAAATAGTTTATGATGGAAGAATTTCATTCGAGTTCTCTGCTGTATGGTAATATATTTAAATAATACAATGATTTGATGATGAAACGTTTGGATAGCAGAATATTGCAAAAATAAGTGGTCTGATAAGACAATACAAGATGTATAAATTATAAAAGAGTAAAAAATCTATTCGGTATCTTTGTGCACACCATTTCTATTTCCTATAAATATCGTCAGTATGTCAATAAAACCAGTAATTATTATCGTTCAAGCTTGACTATACTGACGATATTTATATAATAGAAAATTAAAATGGTGTGCACAGAGATACCAAATATATATTTTACTCTTTTATAATTTATACATCTTGTATTGTCTTATCAGACCATTTATTATTCCAATATTCTGCTATCGAAACGTTTTATCATCTAATCATTGTATTATTTAAATATATTATCATCCATCAGAGAACTCAATATGAAATTCTTAGATAATAAACTATTTTTATATCAGAATATTACAAAAGTAAACCTTTTCGTCCTAAATGGACCTCTTGTCGATTTTTAGCCGAAGGAAGATACGTCGTTATGGCATTTCCCTGGCCGGAAGTCACGGCGTGAACACCAGAACGCAAAAATATTTGGCCTTTCGTTCGACCAAACGTGTCGATGAACTTTCATAGTCAGAGATACGGTATAAATCGAATGACTGTACGCGAGCAAAAGAGTCGAGCACGAAAATTTATTGAGATCGTTATTTGTACCGTGTCTGACAGTCACTGGATATTTCTACTTCCAGGGAGCATCGATCCTAGTACGTACATATTTCGTTTCACTGTTTGCTAACAGCTGAAATGAAATTTATGTGAAGAACAAAGAATGCAAGCAGTCAATAAGAGTTTACAAATTATAATTGAGCCGTTTATTTTGAAAGTGGCATAAGTCACTTTTTTTTTAATGAAAAGATACCGTTCAATTGTAATTAGTGTTGCCATTAACTCGATTTTTTTGAAAAAGTAACTTGTGCCACTTTCAAAATAAACGGCTCAATTGTAGCTGGAGCAATTATTTGTTCGTATCGAATAAAAAAAGATCAACGACAGCGCCAGTTCCGTCCAATACTTACAAATATCTTTCTTAATATCTTACCAGTTCCATAAAGTGGTCTATTTGAAGCTTCAATATGTTTCTAGGTTGACCTCGAGACATTGGACATTTCAGAAATCGCTTGGACCGATGAATTTTGTATTTTTATCAATTTTAAAAATTTTTTAAATTTCGAACTTCGTTTTCGTCTACCTCCGATGGCAGTCCTGAACGCGAATGATCCGTAAGCACCTTTATAAAAGCAATGAAACCATTTTCTGTACGAACGGAATGATCAAAGATCTACCTAAACGGCGCGAGCACAGTTTGTGCAACGACAATTGCTTTATTTCCACCGCGAAACACGTTCGCCGGAAGGTATCGGGAGCTTGTACACGTGTCACTCAACATTTTCCACAGTGCAAAAGATAAAATGCTTATCGTTCCCTTCCCTTTCCACGCCGAATGCCGCTTTTAGACTTAACTCGATCATCTCGACCTAGTTACCTTAGCGACTAACACTCTGCGCTCGTTAAACACATTGTGAGTAGCGGGGAACGCGTTCCGCCGAGCATCCGGTACAAGAAAAATGTGTCGAAAACGTTGAATAAATCTCACCGGGGATACTCAGCGTCCAACGGATCCACTGCAATTTCCTCGAGCAACGTAAGAATCGTATTATTGCCCGACTGCGAGACCGACGTCCGTGATTACAATTTTATTGCTTCCGTCGTAGACGTAGCTCCGCGACGGTGAGCTTGGAGTCGCGGCAGGCACGCGTAATTAACGGGAAAACTATAAAGGATGGACGACCGCCGAGGACGATACGCACAAAGGTGTCCCACGATGCCATTCTTAATTACTGTTCCGGATTGATTCGTCGGATGCGGTGCCGTTAGGACTTCAGTCAAAGCGAAACGTCTGGCTCTAATTGCGTTCGAGCCGTTTACGGCGATTGCGTATACGCGCGGAATTTGTCCCAGCAAAACTCGGGACCGCGCGTACGCCACGGAATTCCATCATCTCGAGAAAGTTTGGCTCGCCTCTGTCTCTTCTTCGACCAGGTTTATGTCGCGAACATGACGAAAACGCTGTTTCCGAGATTCAGACGATTCTCACATTCCGCGATCATTCCGCATCCTTCGCGGATGATACCGAAATACCAGTCGCGCATTCCGGCCTCGAAAGTACCAGTAAACACACTCGGTATCGCGTGGGGAAATAGAGGAATGGCTCAGGGATAAAAAAGAAATAATAGCTAACTTCGGTGAGTGTAACCGCGTCACGTTCACAGTTTCCAGACGGTATCCGCCGAATGTTAGGGAAGTGGAGCCGGTTACTGTGGGGTGACCGATTGCTGTGCCTTTGGTTCGTTGACAGGGATAATTCATTTTATATTTATCGAATTAGACGCGTTACATTTTTTCTATTGGAAATTGAACAAAATAAGAAAAATACGAATATTTAATATGACATATTCGGTAAATAGAAAATTAATTATCCTACACTAATTGACAGGTATATTTAATTCCGTATTTATCCAATAAGATGCGTTACATTTTTGTTATTGGAAATTGAACAAAATAAAAGAATGCGAGAATTTAATATGATTTATTCGACAAATACAAACATAATTATCACGCAGTAGTTAACTGCTTAGTGGACACGGTAGTTCGCTCGAAAACTCTTTTGTGTATTTTGCCAAACATCTTGTGTTCCTTCTATATTTCAATAATGATCAAATTTGTACTAATGCAAAAGACACCAACGAATAATTGAAATGTATCAAAAAGTGAGATATAGGTAAAAAAACCGTTCAATTTGTCGAAAACTTCGAACATCACTTTGATGGACACAGTACCTCGCTCAAAAACTGTCTTGCATATTTTATTAAATATTTCGCGTTCTATCTATACTTGAATCGATATATGTACATATACAAAAGACATCGATGTACAATCGAAATGTTCAAGACGAGCAACACAGATAAAAAATACTGCGGATTTTTTAGAACATCGGTCGTCGCTGTAATAGGCTCAGTGAATGACGTACTTACCCTAAAAAACAAAAACGTAAAAAAGGGGGGGGAGACGAATGTATCGGCAGAGGAAAAAAGTCATCCGTATGCCTCTTTCCGTAAAGCTCCGAAACGGCCGTTTCGTTACCAACAGTAATCCTAGTCGTCGAAGACCCTGCACGTTCCATGTTCCCGGAGCGGAACAGCTGAGCTGCGCGCTGCGTGTACGAGAATAGATATCCGCGGCAGGTCGATAAACGGCGTGGAAACAAAAGGGAAACAGAATAGAATCGGCGGGGAACCCGGAAGCCGCCTTGGTATAAGGGATGATAAGCTTTGCGAGACGGCGTCACCAAACCGGAATATCGGTTCCGTTCGCTTTGGTTCTCGCTGGCGCGGCGAACGGCCATTTACATCGACACGATAATAAGCCGCGCTCGAAAGTACCGTCGAAACCTCTCGAGATTCTGGAAGGAATTGTCGTGGAATTTGGTCTCCAAAGACCAACCCCGCCTCCTCGCGGCGGAGACTGGGCAACGCACATCAGTATGGGCGGCAAAACAGGGTAATGGCATCCCTCTGCGTTAGCGGCGAGCGTTTCTTTTGCTAGGACCTGCGCGCAGAGGAGTAACTTGTTAGAATTGGACATGGATCTCGTTAAGTTCATGTGCGCGCTAACAGGTGACAAGAGAGGCAAGAGCAGGGGCCAATGATAGATATAAACATGGTGGTGCATGACATGATTACAATTGACTTCCCTACTACAGGTCTGTGACGCTGGGTCGACGCGGTGCTTGCGTGTGGCGCTTGGCGCCCGCTACCGTGGTCGACGGTATTATTGCTACTACCACCCGCGGCCCTCGGGCTTGTCGGTGGTGTATTTCCTACCCGCGGCCTTCGGGCTTGTCTGGGTAGAATGCATCTGCAGCCCTTTGGTTTGTCGAGCGGTGCCAAAATTACTTCAATGACACGGGCTGGCTGTGTTGGGTTCAGCAGTCAGCTCTATAAATTTATCAGAAGCAAATACGTAAATAGCCGCCCGCTGGCCTAGCACGCTGCACTATTGCTGTCGTGTGGTATCTTGGGGGCGGCAAGACGGCAAGAAATGCCGTTGTAGCGGTTGGCGTGCGGTGCCGAGCACCCGCCGCCGCGGTCGCCTGGCAGAACGACCATCACTACTTTCATATTATTATCGCCGGCATTATAGCCGGCGAAATACTTAAAACAAACATACAACTCCTTGCAGCCGACAGATGAGTTAAGACCGGGTCTTCTGACTCCCCGGTCCAATGAACTTAACAGCGAGGGCGCGATGGATCCAAGTCCCGGTTCCTTCGCAGCTGTTCACCGCTGATTATCCATCGACCGGCATAAGTGAGCACCACTTCGCCCGGTCAGAGCAGGCTTCGGCCTCGTTAATGCTCTAGTCTAGACAATAACTGTCGTGGAATTTACCGCGAAATCCCGCGTACAACGGCGTGAATGGAGGTAACCGCGCAGCCGGCAAAAAAGACCGCGAGGTAAAAAGGGGCCACGTTTCGCGGCCTGGCACTGGGAAAAGTGGAAAGTGCAGTCGGGCAAACGAAGGCAGAGGAACGGGTGGAGGGGCGGGTGGGGAGACGGCGATTAAACGAGGCACTTCTTTACATTACGCTTGACGCGATGAGACGAGCGAATTAAATGAGACCGGCGCGGCGTTCACGCATCGTTTTCCTTCAAATCTCGCGGAATCCGCCGCTGGTTTCAAATTAGTTCTTGATGTCGCACGACCAACGTGGATGCTCGCAAAGTCTCTTAATGAATGGTATAACGAGGGTGTGTCGCGAATTCTGCTCGGCGCGTCGAGCCCGCGAAATAGTCTGCCGCTGATGATGCACGGGGTGTCTCAGCCCGGATAAGCCATCGAGATGTCACCTTAAGCTTCCGACGATCACAGCCTAGACGATTTTCTAGTGGCTCCGCCAGCAACCGCTCTTAACGCTCTCTCACCTGGCCCCGCTTGCACTCGGAACCTCGAGTTGTGTTTTTTATCGGTTTTAACCAGAAAACTGCTGAGCACTTCGCGCGATCGACGGATGTATGGTTTTTTTGACAAGATTGCGTTTAGTCGCAGGTTGTACAAATTCCATTCAGATTCATATTTGCAATATTTACATCCTTGTTTGAGCATTAATTTCTATTCAGATTTATCATATTTGTGATGTCTTTATTCATATTTACATGGTGATTTCTATTCACATTTATTCATATTTGTGATATTTATATTCACACTTACATATTAATTAATATTCACGTTTATTCATATTTGTGATATTTATGTTCATATTTACATATTAATTAATATTCACGTTTATTCATATTTGTGATATTTATGTTCATATTTACATATTAATTAATATTCACGTTTATTCATATTTGTGATATTTATATTCATATTTACATATTAAATCCGATTCGCATTTGTTCATATTTGTGATATTTATATACATATTTACATATTTAATTCCTATTCATATTTATTCATATTTGCAATATGTGCTTCAAGCAAGAAGTTCATTCGAATTTCACGAAGAAATATTTTAGTAATTTCAATAATCGTCCCCCATTTTCCGAATTTAATTTCTGACAAAAAGTCAGTCTAATGAAAACATTGATTGAATGGAAAGAAATACATTTTACAACATTATCAGTGAAACAGTGAAACTATTTCATTTAAACAAGAATGAATAAATAATTGTTTCATTAGACGTCTCATTAACAACCACAACTATTCAATTCTCCAATGTGAAAGTTTTCCATTAAGTTGAAATTGTAACAAACATTTTTATTATTCTCACTCATCCAATTTTAACACGTTGTTGATTGTGGGTTGCAGATAGAATTTCAATTCCATTTTCGACGACACCCGGAACAAATGAAATAAAACGAACGAGTACGTGCGGTAAAAATAAATGTTCAGCAAACCTTGTCGCGTACAATATAATGACCGTTTCCTAATTTATTTAAATTAATTGCAAAACTTCACTCGTACACAGGTCTGTCTCAATGTATTCTTTCGCTTCTGACGGTTTTCAATTTCTCAAATGTCTTCTTAATTCCGTAAAATTCTTAGTTTCTTAATAAAAATTAAATTAGAATATTTCAGACACTCGTAAAGAGAAAGCTAAGTGCAGTCTTCCGACAAAAAGAATAACGAAGCAAAACGATTCGGATAAGTAGGGAAAGTCCAAGTGTATTGTTGCTGTCAAGTGGCCAGGATTTATGGCAGGGGCCATGTGCTTGGGTATCCCGACGGTATGGGTCTGTCTTTGGCCGTTCCGGGGCACGTGCGACCCCGTCATAACGTCTCCTGGTCCTTGATTACGGTCCAGTCAATTACGGTTGGGTCTCGCACTGTTTGGGCACGTAGGCCCATCAGCGCGGGATGTTTAGCAGGTGTTAGTTTGCCATTCTCGCTGCTAACTCCCGGCCCACCGCTTTGGGGCAATCTCAATGGATCTGTGATTGCAGTGATTGGACCGTAATTCCTTGCCGCCCACCCTAGGTCAAGAAGAGTAGGGAGGACCGAGGTAATATTAGGGATGACCCCGTTCCTCTAACGAGAGACATTCGTGAGACCACAAGGGACTCACTGGACACGAAACCACAAGGGACTCGGGAGATACACGAGAGTCAGGAGAGACCACAAGAGACTCTAGAGACATCGTGAGAGATACGCGAGACCATAAGGGACTCACGAGATACCTAAGAGACTTAGTAATCGGACGGCACACCACGTACAAAATTCTACAGAGCTCGAAGCTCACAAGGAGCACCAACGAGCATTTTAACATGTATTGTACTTAAATCTCGGGGAACTTGTTAGCAAAGGATCAAAACGTTCCGCTCATGCCTTTGATATTTTCGCGCGTTTACCCGCGGTTAATGCGGGAACATTCAATATCAGGTTAAGATACACGATCTATTAAAAGCTGAAATTTAATATTTGCTTTACTTTCGTTTTTGTTTTTTTTTCTTTTTTTACTGAAAGTAACTTCACTGTGCCGCTAAAAAGAAGCGAATCGACGTCGAATTCGCAGTTCTGCTCGCCCCGAAATGTGTAACCGAACTTTCCGATGGAAAAAATTACACCGCCGTGGTTGCAACGTTTTCAGAGAAAATATCTTGGACGCGAATTTTCTTTTCTATTGTGAGCAAATTCTCGCCAGCCTCTAATCCGGGTTTTCATCGACTAGATATTTCGCTGGTAAAAATTAGGCAGCGATAAAAAGAAGTCTGCTTAATTAGTACATTTACTATCCAAGTAAATTCAAGGTGCATTATAATTACAGATTAACTGACTGCAGTTTTTCGTGCATTTATTATAAAAGTTAATAGCTACAATTTAAAATAGTACGACAATTAATGGGATTATAAAATATAAAATATAATTGAATATTTTAATGTACTTTAAATACGCCTTAATTTGTTGAAATTATTAAAATATATATATATATATATATATATATATATATATATATATATATATATATACATGAAAAGTCCATAAGCGGTTCTTATTACTTACAATAGATGCAACAAATTTTTATTTTGTATAAAGTAAGTTTCCTTTCTTTACGAATTTATTTATAGGTTCCTGTGTCTTTCTAAATTTCTAGTATGCTTCTGAAAAAATTTATTTACGTCCTTCAAATGACGTCGAAGATGACAGAACTTTCATATAACGTTCAATAGTTGCGTTTTCTTATTTCAATAAAATTGGATTTACAACACAAATGAGACACCGTGCAATACTTCACGATAGCAGCAAGAAGGACTGTAGCTTAATAAGCCCCATTAATAATACGGCCACAGGGAATGGTGCAAAGCGTATTTGGATTCATTCGGAGTCCGAAAAAGCTGCTGAAGTAAATGGTGTAGGAATGAATAATTTCTTCGAGAAACATATGGCACGTCTTTCCATCTTCACGTCGGCGACTTGCGAATGCTAATTAAGCGGATAAGAGTTTTTCCTCCAACAACAGATTTATTGGAAACGTGAAAATAACTTCCCCAGTCATTCGTTACAGTGGATGTTCGGACACTTTTTAATACGGAGAAAATGTAATGACATTGAATCGTGAAGAGGCTCAATTTAGCAGACAATCGCCGAAACAATATTTACATAAATTAAAATTGGTTGAAATGGTAAAGAGAAATTTAAAACAGAAACCATACTTTTTATCTTTTTTATTTGAGTGATTAAATTATGTATAACATGTCATAAAAGGAATACAATTGTTATTTCAATCTATTGTTCAACTCTATAAAGAAATAATTATACCGTACGAAGACATAATTGCGTAATTATGAAGAAATAATTGCGCATGAGGTACAGTAAATTCTCCCCAATTGTCCCTCAGCTTCGAAATGAAAATGGACAATTTAGGAAGATGAGATACGATTATTCGAGCCTCGTGGCTCGTTTTTATAGTAAACAATTGTAAAAACAAGCCACAAGATCATTTATTAATCGTGTTTAATAATCGTAATAATCGAAATTAATAATCGTAATAATTATCGTATTTAATAATCATATCTCCTCTCCCAAATTGCCCATTTTTGTGCACAATCTGAGTGTCAATTAGGTAGAATTTACTACAGTTTCGACTAATAAATGTACCATCCTATATTCCACGGTCGGCTGGAGGTGGAAATTTCCACGGTGGCCTGTATCCTCGGAGCGAGGGTGGTGCGAGAAGGGGCTGGGCGAAGGGGACGAAGAAGGAGGACGCGAAAAGCGATGGTCACCTCAGTCACCTCAAAGAAGAGGCGAGTCGTCACCCCCCACTCCCAACAGGAGAGGACCTCTTCTATTGGCGGGCGGCGGGCACTAAGTCTAGCAAGAGCTGGTTCACCCGCCGCCCGCCTACCCTCAGCTGCTCGGGGGCTCGAGGCGTGGGCGCACACGCAGCCCCCGAGCTAGTCGGTCCCGCTCAAGACCTCGCCCGGCAGCCTCCTTCTGCAGCATTACCTGTTCACAGAAGGAGATTGCTGCCGCCCATTTTCTAGGGCTCTCCAGCATGGCCCCAACTAAGCTGGAGAGAGCGAGGTCGTGGCCGACTTCCCGTTTTAGGACTCGGCGCAGAGCTGAAAAGGTGGGGCATTCCTACAGCGTATGCTGCGCCGAGTCCTCCTCCGCACCACAGCGGTGGAACACCGTCGTCGCTTCCCGACCGATGCGACACAAATAAACACCGAAGCTGCCATGCCCGGTGAATACCTGCGTCGCCCGGTAGGTGAGCCTGCCATTACGCCTCTCCCGCCACGAGGTAAAGTGTGGCAGGAGAGCCCCGGCGACTCGCTCGCCGGCGTAAAGACTTACCCTTGCCAGAGCGACAGCTGGGAAGCTGTCCCAGGCGAGTTCCACTTCCTCGCCCGTGTTTCCATGACGTTGACTCGAGAGGTTCCTCGCTGCCGTCAGTGTGTTCATCCCCATCCCGTCACCGACGAAGAGAACGTCGCCCCGCGCCACGCCGCACGGCGGCGTCGTCACGCTGTCGCTCGAACTCGCCGCCGACACGCGAATACGTGCCTCGATCGCGTGTGTCGCAACCTCATACCAGACCTCCCGCTCTGCGAACAGACATTTTTCTCCATTCAGGGAATGTTGTGTATCGTAATCCCCTCTCCCCTCACGAGCCTCGAACCCATCTTAATTGAATCTATAGTCCGGGCGCGCTCGACCGAGCTATGAATCTACGTGGAAAAGGATCACTAGTCGGAAACGGCTTCTTATCTTAGCTTGTAATGATGTTGTTAACGGAGAAAATTTACTTTGGCGAGTTTCTCGATTTTCATTACCTGTAGAACTCCGTTTTTGCGAGCTCGACGGCAGGCTGTTGGAGCTGCGCAGGGTGGTGGGGCCAGTTACTGAGTGGTAGTAAATTACTTTGTGTTTTGTTTATATTCGAACGTAATTAACTTCTTTTTTTTATTAAGCTGTTAAACACCCTATGGGTTTATTAACAATATAATTTGTAATATATTATTACAAAATTAATATTACATGTACAATATATTGTACAATATTATTACATATTACTTTGGATATATGAAACTTGTCAAGTATTGTATCTAACGCTCAAGGATCATAATTAACTTCATGTTTGTCGAATAAGGTCTAACACATTTTTATATTTAAATTGAAATTGATTGTTTATTTGTTAAAATAAAACATGCAAAAGACAAAAGTTCTTAAAATACGGAAATTGTTTGAATTTTTGGTACTGAATTAGCGAGATCTCCTGTCAAGCTTGCGAAAAAGCTTAACAAAATGGCGAACGAATGAAGATCAATGTTCGGTAAAATAAATCGTTGCAGTCCCTTTGAAAGGTGTAAGTTATTGTAATTGTACTGTATATGTTTGATTTTCTTCATATTGTGTTTAAATACTTCTATGAAATACAAATATGATATAAATATCGAAGTATATATCCTTCTTTAAACAGTTAGCTGTCTTCGACGAGTATACTCGTCATGAAGAAGTGGCCATAATCTGTTATGACGAGTATACTCGTCACGAAGAAATAGCAAAAATTTATGTCACGACGAGTATTCTCGTCACGAAGAAATAGCAAAAATTTATGTCACGACGAGTATACACGTTACGAAGAACTAGCAAGAATTTATGTTACGACGAGTATACTCGTCACGAAGAAATAGCAAGAATTTATGTCACAATGAGTACGTTTGTCATGAAGAAATCACAAAAATTTATGTTACGACGAGTATATTCGTCATAAAGAAAGAACAAGAATTTAGGTTACGAGTATACTCGTCACAAACAAGTAACCGATTAACAGTGCTGTTAGATTGCTTTCAACGTACCAAAAATCGCAAAAATGAAAACGAACGTCTAGTTAACTCTTGTTTGTTGCTCTCAAGATAGTGAATGTTTATACCGCATAAATAAAATATTGCATAAAATTCTCTGCATTTAGTGTTTCATATTCCGCCGATCGCTCTCGCCACACACGCATAAAATCCGCAGCCCGCTCGTTACACTGTCAGCCATATTGAATCTTCGTCTATTCCGCCGATTCCCTCGACGCTAATGTATTAAACGTTTAAATATTTTAATGCGGCAAGTGGACATTCTCGATAACGGAAACCGAACTGTAACAAGGTGTTATTAGACGCCGAGGGGGATTCGCGAGCGCTGAAAACGTGGAACGACGATGATGCTAATCTTTAAGTACCGTGCTTCTTCCCGGGCCAGCTCGGCTACGTTGGAATTGTCATGTTGCAGGCTGAAATCGCGCTCCCCTGTCTGCGACAGAAGCGTCTCTCGTTTGGATGCTGCCGAAGGGGCCGGATATATTAATTGAATCTGTTAGTAAAACGGACCGAATCCAACTGTTTCCGGGGAAGTCGTTTGCCGCTGTTACCCGCGGAAAAAAGATCGCCTCGCCAGCGTTAACCGAGTCAAAAAAGAAACGGAACGACGGAGATTAGAGTCTTCTAAGGGTCGCGTAAAAGTCGTGGAATTTCGCCGAGTTATCCCGACTCGAAGGGATAACACCCAACGGAAATCGTCGACTTTTAAAGCGTCCGATAAAATGGGAAAATAGAATGCATCGAACGGACGAAATTCTTATCAATTATCTCAACATTAAATTAATTTCTCCGGCTGTGTTTCACTCGATTATTATGTCTGCCCGCTTCGCCGGACACAGATGCAACTAATTTTACATAATTAAATTGTACTTAGCATTACCCGTGTGATACGAATTCATTTGATAATTAACCAACCGGCACGGAAATAATCAACGATCTAATTGTACGAAATTCTTTTCTTTTCTGTTTTGCAATTATGTGGAGCGTATTGGTTAAACTCACTAATTATTTTAATTGTGCACACTCGTTACACGACTACGATAAATTGACTGAAAATTTTATGAAAAATTGAAATTGTCAGCATTAATTGCAAGATTTTGGAGCTACGTAGAGATTTCATTCTTTTTCGAATTATTTTATTCTGTTGAAAATAAAATAACGGTATTTTTGTATCGTTTAATTTATTTTTCTTCTTCGTTTTCCGTTTGACCTACTCATTTTTGTCACAAATGCATAAAATCCGCGCTCTAATGATAAGAGCACACGTTCCACCCGGCGTAAAATAACTTTTGTTCGTCGTCGCTGTATCCTTCGTTTTATCAGTTTATAAAAGTAACAATGAGACATTTGTTCTGATTTTTAACAAATATTATTGCAACGTTTGCCGCAAGTAACATATAAATTGAATAAATAACTCGTAAATGTATCTCTATACGATAAAAATAATCGTAAATTAAAGAATTAGAGACCCATTATTTTGACAGGTTCCGTAAATCTAATGTTAACCCTTTGCACTCGAAACTATTTAAACTGTAAATATAATCATTTTTCTCACTTATAGTATTTTTTATTTTATACGATAAAATGCATTTTATGCATATGAAATTGATTCTTGGAACTCACACAACAGTTATTGTTATTATATAATTATTATATAATTATTATATAATTATTATATATTATATAATTTTTTAAATCTAAACTTTATTAATATAAACATTATCTTAAAACGTGATGTAACAAATTTTAGTGGTGCCTCTGAGTCACTCGAGTGCTAAGGGTTAATCAAATAAATTTACTAGCAGCGTCAATTTTGTCACGAAGTATTATTTCCGTTCCGTTGCCTACGTGACGGAAGAGAGACCATTCTGGCCGAACATGATAATGTGATTATCAGACAGTGGCTTCTTATACTATCGCAGCGTGTTTAGGGCAACCTGTTATGCAACTAGACGGAACAGTTGACGCAGAAAGTTGGCCAGATTTGTGCCGGCGGAGATTTTGTTCGATGGCAGTGTCGCAGAAAATGTATTATGGTGGACGACTGTTTCCTGGAAACTGCGCCACTCCAGGATCTCGTCTCTACGGTTTGCTTAGAAACACATTGCCGGCTAGTAGCCACTAATGGATGAGTTTAAACTGCGCCATACCTACCAAACTACCATATCCTGTCGCGATGTTGGCCAACCCCGTATCTCCATGAAAGCAAGATCCGATACACATCGTGCTACAGAGTTACAATCTGTGCACCCCTTCGGAGACATGTTTCTACTCCGGAACTGCCTTAAGGAAAGAACCCGCCGTGTAAATGGTACTACAGTACTATCTACGGAGTGTTCGCGTGTCTACAGAGTGGCCCGAAAGTAACGATAATATTTTCTACTAAATCTTGAAGTTATATCGAAGTTATATATATATATATTACTATCGAGCCCAGAATCTTGAATCACTCAGGGTGTCCCGAATATGTCTCGTAATCCGGATATTGGAGGTTCCTGAGGTCATTTGAAGCAACTTTTTCCTTTGCGAAAATTTTCTCCGAAGCTTCGTTTACGAGTTATTAACGAAAACAAAGATCAATGTTCGAAAGTTTAACGTTGTCAATAAATATAACGGGATAAATCGAAATTTTCTTCTTTATTAACATGTGTGCCATCAACATTATAAATCGATAACGATTCCGTATTTTCTGCAAAGGGAATTAAATTAATTTTACGAAGGCAGTTAATTACAGTCACATAAACCCTACCGTTAATAATCAGAAAATTTGCGATTCTACTTTGTTCCATATTTTCCATATTTCGTGCAACGGACGTGGCGCATTTAATAAAATATTGTATCCCATGCTTCTACTAACTTTGTTTTTTTTTTTAAAACGATGAATCGACGAGAGAAACTGCAGATATGTAAATTACTCTCTTCGTGCAGAAAGGAGAGAGGGAATACGTGTATTTTTATTTTTACTAGGAAACATTTCAATCACGCAACACGGTGCACGGAGAAGTTATGAAACAATACTGAAGTTATTCTTTTATTGTGCTCAGCATTGCAGAATATATTGCAATGCCCGAAACGCGTGTATAAACTTTTATTCAGGAATATGCATCACTTTTGATCCGCATGAGACAACAACTTTTATCAAGATCAGTGAAACGAAATGAATACTCTTTTGATAATCACTTCGGAATCAATGCAAAACTGTATGAAAAGTTTGTACTGTTGCACTGAACAACAAGGTTCAAATGGATATTTTATAAGGAATATAGACAAAAGGCATTATTAAAAAATATTGGATAAAAAACATAAAGTGCAATACTTTGACCATTATTTCTGCAGAGTGTAAATGGTACGGTATAAATTACTTCAAGTATTATTTATTTTGTATTATATATATATATATATAATATTATTATATATTATTATATATATATATATATATATATATATATATATATATATATATATATATTATTTATTATGTATTATATATATATATATATAATACATAATAAATAATACTTGAAATAATTAAAATGTATACTATAATATATAATAAAATATTATATATATTACAATATTATAATATTATACTATATAATATATATCATAAAATATACACTATAATATATATTCCATATAGTATAAACAGAATTAGTAATAAATGATAAATAAACGAAATTGATAACAACTGATCGCCGATACTTATGCAGCATAATTTATTATTCCATTTTTACATAGCAGTGAATCGTGTAAAAAGAAACAATCGCTGCTGTATATTGTAACATAATTGCATTGGAACCTCACTAGTTGCAGTTTCGATACCGGCACGTGACTTGCCTCGGTTGAATGTGATCAAAATACGTCGGTGGCTGTTGTGTAATTACGGGAAACACGTAGCACAAGGTACTACGTTGTCTAATATAGTAGCATCGATGGTATATAGTGGAGATGAGTGATTCCGTATAGTTGATTGATCGCCTCGATAATTCCAGGAACTTGGTCACTTGCAGCTTTCATGTGCTTTCGTGCAACTATCGGGGCTCTACCGCGCAACAGATGAAATTCCATCGAAACAGGAATGCCAATAATATTCAATTTATAGAATGATTCGTTTACTTTCCAGACGACAGGAAAATAAACGAATTTTTATTTGCTGTAGCTCGTACATTATTGTTAGACTGCGGATCTTCACGCGAAATAAAAATTGTTCGTATCAATTGCAAGAGAGTCGAAATCGAATGATTACATTTTTTCTAAACTAAACCTACCAAGACGGTCAGGATGACCGGTTTTAGATTTTATATTTTAAAATTGCTGAAATTATAGAGACTTTTTCATAAGAAATTATTAAATGAATTTCACAGTCCGAGTATTCGTTGTAATAAAAATTATGGGAAGTCTAAATAGATTCGGTTTTATCGTTCTTACAGGGCAACAGAAATTCGTCGCTTTTAGTGCTCGGTAGGTTTAGTGTTAAAAAATCTAATAAGCTAAAACTATAATACATTGACATTCATAAATACTTTTAATTTGTCTGCTGATTTAAATTCGTTGCTAGGCTAGTAATTGCTCAGTTTTCACATACAGATGTGCCAAGGAAAATGGCTGTTTCAAAATGACCGTATAAAATTCTCGAGATTTTAACAAAACAAATCATTCGAAATCCTGAATAAACAGCGACAACATGGAATGCCTCAGGACCTTTCCTTCGCGTGATTGGACTGCAGCAGCTCGCAAATAGTAGATTTCATTTCCGAACTCCCTGCAGTAGTATCACAGCTGATTCTGCGCAATTTGGATCCTGAACCTCTTCTCGGCGCAGCTCAAGTATCGCAGGAATAGTTGAATGTCTGTAGGTCAGATCCGAACCTGGGACGAACTGCAATGCGTTACAAAGAACGCGCGGAGAGAAAAATGAAAGAACGTTTCCTTGGTGAAGGTATTGAGGAGCTGAGAGTGACGGTTCGAAGGAATCTACCTAATCCCGCGGTAGTGCAAAGAATTGCGGCTCACGCTTGGATCAAAGCCGAGGTGGTATTTCGACGAATTCCGCGAGGTTTTTCAAACCATGCTGACAATAGGAATGGGGTGAAGACTGTTGCAATAAGACGCGGCAGATATATTAGAATGGCGTACAATAGAATATCCTATTTTGACAAGCTTGCGGTAGCAAGCTTATTATTTAGTTCCAATAAGTAGACTGCGAATCTTTATGGAAACTTTCGTGAATTTTTGTACAAAAATGGTAAAAGAAAGGCGAAATTTCTTACGTCAACTATAAAATGCTTTCTGGTCAACGTGCGACAATATTACAAAGATATTATGAATTAATCTATGAATTGCTACAGAAAGATAATGAATCAATTTTTGTTATGCACGTTTATGTGAATTTTAATGGGTAAAAATCAGTTCAATTGTAGTAAAAACACAGATTTTGCTGTTCCGTAACGTGGAGCAAAGAGAACTTTTCACCAGTTTTATTTTGATTTGCTCGAGACAACTTTTTCTATCATCTCCAATTTATTGTCTAAAAGGAAGAATATTTCAAGCTTATTGTAGCATATTGTACAAAATCAGGACACGCGTTCAAAAATACCAATTTTACCCTTTATAAAATAATGTTACTGAAAATTTTAATTTGTCGAGCTTGCAGCGAACAAGTATTCGTATTATTTTTAATATTTCTGTTACAGAAGTTTTGCATAAAATGCAAAAGCTTCATACGCCACGATGCATTTATTTTACATTGACGATCTTTCTAACTAAAATCGGCTTTTCAAGCTTGACGAAATAATTCCGTGTCAGTTCTATATATCCCCACATGTTTGACATGGAACTGTCGAAATCATTTCTACAATTATACGCCCGGAAATAACAAGGACTTTGTATAGCTACGTATCACGGTCCCAGCTCGCATGCACTCGTGATATTGAGAGCTTCGAAGCCACAATCGTAGAACACAACTTACGGAGCTGAGTTTCACCTTCGGTCAAGTTCTATGTGGTCGGGGCGCAGTGGAAACTGCTGAGCTCCGCGCAGGTGCGATAAGTTGCGCTACATATGAGGTACGAAGCCAAGGCAGTGCTTCCGACAATTCCTCGAAATCTGCCAAAACGGATTTAGGATATCATAAGCTCCTTAGTAGTAATACGTACAAAATGCATCAGAATGTTGTACCACTCTTCGGGGAAAATATTTCAGCAGAATGCTTAAACGCGATTGTTGAAGTAAATTATTACAGTCTTCGTTGAAAACGAAGATTATTTTTAATTTTAACATAGAAATAATTACTGTCACTGTGAAAGTTTCTAACGTTGATCGACGCGAATAAAAAATGAATGGAAAAATGATTCAAGAATAAAGCAAACGGTACAAAATATTCGATGCTCTTTTGTTTATACGTCAGAAACTATATCACATAATTTCTTTATTCCGTATCTTATAAAAATATATATAATTTCATATTAATATTGTCTTTATATATATAGTTATTAAACAGTATATTATTATAATAATTATAATAATATTGTATATATGTACAAACAAAGTTAGTATAAAATTTAATATATATCTTTATAATTATTATAATAATATACTGTAATATAATATATTATACTTATATATATATAATAATATACTATATTATAATAATATAATAAGCTATTAAACACTGTATAATTATAGTAATTATAAAGCCAGACGTCCGTTCTATCGAATAGAATACTTTTTACCAATAGTAACAGTAACCCTGCAAAAATTGCATTCTCATTTCACAGTATGCCTGAATGCAAGTTTCTCCTAAATTAAGTACAATTCGATAGAATTATGTGGAAAGTGTATGTCCAGTCCACCACGCGAAGCGTGAAGCGTGACCAGGGATATATATGTACCTATATATACGCCTTGTATCTGCATCAGCAACATGGAGTACTTCAGGAAATTCCTTAATGTGGTCGGATGGCTCGACCCTACCAAGGTGGATTTTATTTCCGAACTTCCGCCGGAGGTGTCGTAGTTGATCGTACGCACGTTGGATCCTCGATCTCTGCTTTGCGCTGCTCGAGTGTCAGGTAAGTGGTTGAATGTCTGTAAGGATGATCCTATACTCAGACGAACCGCGAGACACTACAAGCAGCGCATAGTGCAGAGAAAGAGAGAACGTTTTGCTGCGGCTGCTGTTAAAGAACCGAGGGCGACGGTACATAGAGCAGTTCCATTTCCTACTCAGGTGAGAATGGTCGCACCTCATGTACAAGCTCGGCCAGCTTTGACAAATTCGACGTGTGCTCGAATGCGTGGCAGGTCTATTATATTGTAGTGTTTTTTGTATTAATAAATTGTTTAACCTGACATTTGCTCCTTTCAGCAAATAAATATTATTATTATTATTTAGTTAAGTAAGTGTATATAACTTTTAATTTTTTGATGTATCTTGACCAGTTTCTTTAATAGTAGCAATATTTTTTTAGGTTTATCATAGGACTATTAATAATAAATTGTATCTTGTATAGTTGTATTTTGACCAGCTGCTTCTATAGTAACAATTTTTTTTTCTAATTAGTTCTAATATGACGTAACTAAGAATAACTTGGCATCATATTTGACGATCTCTGCAGCCAATGCGAGTAAAGAACAACTATAGCAGATCTCTACACCGACAAAATGAAAGTTCACTTATCCGCATTTCATACGTACATACAGAGTGTCCATGAAAAATGGTGTACAAGTGGACTCCAGCCCAGAAAAGCACAGAGACGTCTTTAAGACGTCTTAAAGACGTCTGGTGTAGAACATTCGCGACAATCAGAACAATCAGAACTTTCGGAAGAGTTCTCCAAACATTAACGGCAGTCACTGTATCGCCATTAACGTTCGTACAACTTTTAAAACACAATAACTTTTTTAGAACTGGACCAATCGACTCGAATTTTATTTAAATGATTTTGCTATTGCTTGGAATGACAAAAGAAAAAAGAAAAAAGCTCATGTTCGAACATTAAAACTCGATTTACTCGGAAACTACGTGCCGTGCAGCTGTAACGGCTACACGAGTCATATCCGCGCATTACGCCGACTCTTTGCGATTAATCCACCGAGAAACAGGGCAGCGCAATTTGTATCTTTCCGTATATCTCGTATTTTTACGGGGACGTGTAACCGGCATGCATTCCGGCGGACAGGCGATTTACGCTGTGTTTCGCGTTACACAATGTGTTTATACATGATGTACGATTTAGATGTGTCTGAGGAGAAAAAAAATGTAGGAGAACGCTTCTCGCACGCATACAATGTTTGCAGACTTTTATGCGAAATAAATATCTCTCAGAAAACACGTCTTACAACAAAGTATCTTCGTCGATAACTTTAGTTAGGTACAAATAACGCGCGAATCTTTTTAAACTATCCTATTATCGTTCTCAGTCACAAAAATATCGTGAAACTATCGATCTGAATTCGAAACGGTCGTAAAACGTCTAACAAGTTCGCGCGAAATGATTATTAGGTCTACCGGAAAGTTGTAGAATATACTTTCCATCGTTACTTATGACTTCTTGCCAGCGCGATGGCAACTTGTAAATGCCAGTTTTGAAAAATGATTTATTTTTAGAGGCGAAGAACTCAACTAGTGCTTGGTTGACATCAGCTACATTTTTGAATTTTTTTCCTGTACAAAGTTTTGCAAAGAGAGAAACAAGTGACAATCAGAGGGTGCTAGGTCTGGGGAGTATGGTAGATGTGACAGAATTTGCCTAGCTCTGCGATTTTCT
Organism: Megalopta genalis; assembly: GCF_051020955.1. Taxonomy (NCBI): domain Eukaryota; kingdom Metazoa; phylum Arthropoda; class Insecta; order Hymenoptera; family Halictidae; genus Megalopta; species Megalopta genalis. The sequence goes on along the minus strand of NW_027476218.1, from coordinate 161,141 downwards.
AACGAGTCGCCAAAGCAGCATGTGGTCTGGCAGTATCATCGGTAGCCATGTTTTCACGATCGCGTCTCGCTTAATAATGACATGAGACATCTTTGTTTCAGTTTATTTAGGAGAGTACATGTGTGTAAATGCAATGATAATGAGAGATAGTCATATATGTCTCAAATCAACATGTGCATATGGATTGAAACTTGAAGTGACACTATCGGACAGAACTTTCCGGAAGACCCAATAAAAAGAAACGTGGTCCGTTGCTACTGCAAACGAAGACGCTACATCGAGTATTCGAAGCCGATTATAAAAACGAGCGTACACGGCACGATCCATAGAATATTTCAGCCGACGGTTTGCCGTCCGAACGATTCTTTCGCCGTGTCGTTAACCCGAACACCGTGAATGGTTGATACTTGGACGATGAGAGCTACGGATTTATGGCGGTTCGGTAGTCGGTGACGCATGTGTGCACGGTCCGGCGCCGGAATTTATTTTACTAGGCAATTCTGATAAATATTTGCGTGGCCGCGACGGATTGATATCCACACGGAAAGCCGTTCTCGTGCCTGTTTCCTATTATCGATTGACCGCGCGCATCGCGCCGGCTGAATATTCACAAATATGCGCGGTCCGATGATTCCTCCGAGGGCAGAGACTCGCGCGGGATGTAAGCCTGCCATTGCGCCGGCCCGTATACCGGCTATGTTTGTATAATCGAAAATTAATTACCATGAATTCGCATGCCCAGCTAGATTAGTGATCCGCATTTAAAATGCGCCAGATGCTGCGATTCATGCGCGAAATCGTGATCCAACCTAGATAGTAAACACGATTGTGTAGTACGTGCCTCCATTTGCCGAGCTTACAGGGGCTACACCATCCTTCACTTTTCGGCAACGCGATAGAGTCTGCGGGAGCAGTGATTAGTACCGTTATTAATGGTTGGTAAACCTTCGCGGGCCAGGATTTATCGGAATACTGGAAATATTTCTTCTCGGAGTAGCGATGAGAGTCGGCTCGACTGTTCATTGATAAGGCATAATTGTGACAAAATGTAAACTTCGTTGCAATATTTTGGACCTAATCAACCGGGGATTGTCATTTAATCTTCTCGCAGGTACAGCACAGATTCCGGCAAAATCTCTTACACTCGACACGCCATTATTGCAATTAATCGTTGATAGAGGGCCGTTTTACTGTTCTGCTCACACGGACAGAGATTTATAGTGCTTCAAAAAGGCACACTCAGTTTTTTCGTAATAACTTCACGTAAAGAAATGGCACGTTAAAGCAATCCGGGCTTCCCGAGGCACGGTGTATACGGGAATGAGATACTTGCTTCGGGAACGTTAATGGGAAAATAATTCGACTCGCGCGAATATTTAATTGTCGCGAAATGATCGAATAACGACGATCGCTGGAATCAAATGAAAATTAAAGAATAATATCGCTTTCAAGAAATAAGTAGCTGCATTTTTCCATAGAACTGAATTTAATATTTTATAATATTTTTGATTCAATTTAATAAAATATACAAATGTTTAACCACGAAATTGTTTCGTCATTATAAATACGTTGCAACAAGTAGAACAACATTACGTTATATGCTCTTAATATATTGTTTCGCTCTTTACGCATTTTGCAAAAATCATTGCTATTTTCGATTCGACGTGAAAGATAGAAAGAACCCTGGTGACATGTTTACGACGACGCGTGCAAAATATTTTGACCTGTCTCTCCATTTACATTTTGATGTAAATGCAACATTATATTTATCAATTTTGCAACGGTTCTGGCGGTCGACCGTAGAATATTTTTGTTCGTCGCAGCGATAATGCGTCGCCGGTTCTGTTCAACGATTAACTTTGTTAATTATCATCGCTTATCGTCTCTTGTAATTTTATTGTAACTCCAATGAGTAATTACTGTATTGCCAATCACGTTTGAATTCCGTTCTGAACGATGCGGGAACAAAATGAACCGGAATCCAGAAAATAACCGTTCCCACCTTTGTGGATTATAATTCTCTTTCGAATCGAAATTGCTCCGACTCAATAATTTTAAGCTGCGCTCCCCCTTCTGTTTATAAATTAATGCGTTAAATGAAACTAGCACGCGAAAGCTAATTTCCTTCGTTACAGTTCGTTTCACGCGGAAAGAACCGAACTGGAAGATAGAATGTTTAATCCGATATGGAATCGATATAGAGTCCTGATGTAATAATTGGCATCTACAGAAACCGTAATCGGAGCCAATATAAACGAGCTCATATTTCATCTTACAACTGGACCGCGGATCTTTATGCCTTTATGGCATGCGCACACTTTTCAAACGCGAGGGAACCTGTAAATTGTCTTAGTTACAATAGCATTTTCTCATTTTATTTCTACTTTATTTCTACTTTATTTCTGTCTATCACGTTTCTATTTCTATTCATATAATCACTCTGCTAATCTTTTCAACGCCGCGTTTAAATGAAGGAACTTTCTGCATACGATCATGTACAAGGTTATGTCAAAATTATTGCACAATCGAGAAATGAGGGATTCCTGGGGTCATTTGAAGCAACTTTTTCCTTAACGAAAATGCAATCTGCGACTTCGTTTACGAGTTATTAACGAAAAACGCTGGCCAATGAGAGATCGCGTACGGCTGACGCCCCACTCTCACGACCACTGCCGCTGCGCAAGGGCGGATCGGCGGTCACACTCGCTCTCCGATTGGTCAGTGTTTTTTGATAATAACTCATAAACCAAGCCGTGGATTGAATTTTCGCTGAGGAAGAAGTTGTTTCAAATGACGCGAACCCCTTATTTCCCGCTTGTATAATAATTTTGAGACAGAAGTCTCGAGTGATTTAACGTGCAGCACCTGCCCAAAGGCTTATCCACACGGCCCCCATGGGCGCGGAATTGAGATACGCTCAATAAGCGCGCTCCCACATGCCAAGCCATGCAGGAGCTACCAGTTACTACGAGGACGCGGACTCTCGTCAGCAGACAACTGGTGGTGCCGAGCCCTTTCTATGCTCTACCGGCTCAGCAGGTCGGTTCCCGAGCTGAATACCGCAGCTCACTCGTCGAGCCTCGTGGAGGTTCAAGTGTGGCTAGGGCACGTTTGCCCCTTGCGGCCTGGGTTGCCCAGGTGATTGGTTGCATCCCGATTTCTAGATCCAGCGGCATGTTGCTACGTGGCGCGTTCAGACAACGAAAATGCGGCATTCCGGTCAGACCAGAAAAACCGCATAACGTGACGCGGGGGACTGCAGCCACAAGTGACAACAGTCCCCCGGTAGGGAGTAGTACAGCATATTCAATGCTGTACATGAACACGCCACAGCCCGTATGCTTAGTTCAGGGGCCTCGCCATTATGCGAAGTACTACATGTACAACGCACTGGCGGTCTCAAATACCCTCATCGCCGATGCATCTGATGCATCCGTCAACTCGGCAGCATTCACTCCGTCGGCGTGTTGCTTTGTGGCGTGTTCAGATAACGAAAATTCGGCATTCTAGTCAGACCAGAAAAACCGCATAACGTAACGCGGGGGACTGAAGCCACAAGTGACAACAGTCCCCCGGATGGGAGTAGTACAGCATGTTCAATACTGCACAAGAACACGCCACAGCCCGCTTGCTTAATCACGGGCCTCGTCATTATGCGAAGCACTACATGTACAACTCACTGACGGTCTCAAGTGCCTTCATCGCCGATGCACCTATCGACTCAGCAGCAACATTCAATCCGACGGCGTGTTGCTTCGTGGCGTGTTCAGACAACGAAAATGCGGCATTCCAATTAGACCAGAAAAACCGCATAACGTAACGCGGGGGACTGCAGCCACAAGTGACAACAGTCCCCCGCTAGGGAGTAGTACAGCATATTCAATGCTGTACACGAACACGCCACAGCCCGCATGCTTAATCTCGGGCCTCGCCATTATGCGAAGTACTACATGTACGACGCACTGACGGTCTAAAATGCCTTCATCGTCGACGCACCCATCGACTCGGTAGTAGCAACAACCTTCGCGAGGACTAGTTCGGGGGTCGCCTCTCAACCCTGGGTGGCCACAGACCGCCACCGCCTAATTTTGAGACAGTTTGTAGAAGAATTTAGAAGTCAAAATATACTTCAACGAATAATTTAATCATTAAAATTAAGATTTAACTACAATTCCATTACCGCCAGTATATTAGAATTGCCATTTTACTAAATTATACAACGCTACAGCCGAATGTAACTTAACCGAGTTTTTAGAATACTAGCCGAAACCGAGAGTTGTAATCTGACTCTAGACTTCGCAAGACCAACTTGCAAAGAGAAATTACATCAATATTAAATACCCAGGCCGAGGATTCTTACGGATTTAACGCACGACCCGTGTTGAAAATTCCTTGGCAAAAGATAACGCCATAAATCAACGGTGTCGCGAGTCCTCACGTAAACGGAGTATTTTACTCGTGAAGAAGATACGAACGGTAACTGCATAAGAATAACAGCTAGGAACCGTGGGATATTAGTAACGCGACTTAATACTGATAAGAGTCGTTGAAAAATGCGACCGAGATGAAAGAAAGGAGACCGTCGAAAGACCCCGCTGGAAACTCCAGATAACTTTGGGAAAGTACAATACTCATCCCCGGAGAACTTTTCGAGGAGAGCAGATAAATAGTTTTAATAGTATGATCCCCGGGGTCAACCGGGCCCGGTAAAATTACAGGCCTAACAGAGGAATAAACCGAACGATAATAATGGCCGAGAAGTGTCGAATGAATATTTTACAAGTTCTTTCCGCTGGCAATTATCGGAGGTTATTTGTGCAGCTTTTCTTTGCTGTGAACAGCTTTTTTCTGGTACAGGCGTTTTCTCTCTGAACTACTTTCTCTGACGTTGCCGAGAACTTCAATGCATAATAACTTTCCTTGGTCATTCATATTAAAACTTGATATATTATTAATTTATATCTGTGGCAAAAAGAGGCACTCGTCATATCAAATCGAATCTATTTGATAAGTGGGAAAGATATATAATGTACAATAATTTTGCTGGGGATTGTTATGCACGATAAAAACTTTCCGCATTTGTCGCAACAAATTGTAATTACTTAGCAATTCCTTTCCGTTTGATTGTTTTAGTAAATCGATTGTATTACGATACTGTTAAATGCTTTCAATTATTTTACAGTTTCAAATTGCGGTTACTCATTACTATTATTATTATTATGTAGATGCACAAAATCGACAGTCTAGCAATAATGACAGAAGAATATAAATGGATCTACTAACGATGATGATGATCTACTTTCGATAAAATTGTTTCGCCAGAGCGCTAGAAACTTTTACGGATGTTTCTTCAACGTTCGGACAATCTCGGGACTCAATTCTTGACATTGTTTACGGCGGTACATGTAATCGCTGTACCGCTTTAACTTAAACTTCCATCGATGTACTTCTCTTCGAAAACATTCCCTAATAACGAGTACCTGCATTTCAAAACTTCCCCGAAGACTGCCTCGGACGCGTCGACCGCTGATTCATTGTATTTCGAGTCTCAGACTTATCGCGACTACGACCAGCATATTTTCTCCCGAGCTCCTCGAACAACTGAACTTCTCTCGCAAATTTAGCTCTCACCGTTTTTTCTCCGACACGCGCACATATCGCAATGGCCACGCGAATTGGGGAAAAGAATGATCAGAGACATTTTTAAACCAACTACGGTGCCAATGCTTTCCACGATGGAAATCAAATCAGCGTTGAATAAAAACGGTTCCTAGACAATTAACAGATTCGAAGCATTGATGGTTTATTTAAACGAACACTAATAGGCAAAACACTTTACAATTCTAACACCGTACATTCCGAAAATTATCAGAATAAAAAGTTGATATTGTTCGAAGTAGAGACACGTATTTGCTATCAACGGAATCATTGTTTTTTAATTTAATGTCGCATCTGCTTAATATCAATTAGCGATAATTTATTGGATAATATGTGTAGGGTTACATATAACGCAATATATACAATAGTCTCGCATTACATTTTTACATTATTTTCTTCATTAAGGCTTCTCAAATTACTATATAATTTCGCTAAACAATTTGGTTTCGTTTAAGTATGACACAACATTTACAACAGCATCATTTGTTAGACGAATAATACAAAAATGTCTTTGATTTTTTTACCGAACAAACGCTTTGTTATTACTTCCAGCAGTTTCTGCAGCTTTTCACCCCAATCCAAACCGATGTAACAAACTCGTGCAAAAATAAACTCTTCCACCATTTTCGCTAGAATTACAAGGACAATCTAATACCGACAGTCGAATCGAAAAGCAAAACGCTGCTACTGGCTAGAACTTTTCGCGCTTTAAATCAACGTGCTACGAAGGTAATCAGATAAAACGTCGCTTCAAAATAACCGCTAGGAGTTCGAATCGCTAAAAAAAGGCGAAAACAAACGGAGCCCGATAAAAACCGGCAAAAACCAACAGAAGTCGATAAAAACCGTTCGTAAACCGCAATCATTTTCGCACGAACTCGACGCATTATTCCGCAGGTATTAACGGATAAGTTCACCTTTGGCCGAAATCGTACGGGAGCGTGAAAAATAAAAGCAAAATTCAACGATGCCCAAGGGTTGACAGCGAGAGGGGACGGGGCTTTCCATTTTTCTCTCCCCCATAGACAACGGGCTGCTCGCTAGTTTAACTGTAAATCCCGGTGTCGGGCGCATCGATGCGGATGAAGGTGAATTGAAGCGGGAACGAGCCGATGCGAAACAAAAAGGCCGGATCCGCGGCATTATCCAACATTCGCGCTCGCAATTAGACGTTGCGCGCTCCACCGAAAACGCGGCCGTACAATATTTACCGTCGCCGATCCCGCTTGACATCCGCGAGTTTATCCGGAAGATAAACGCGCCTGTAATACGCTTTGTGGCTGATTGCCGAGATCCCGCAACTTGACATAATTTACGCCCCTGAACTTATTATAACCAGCACGAGCCGCGAGTCGCGAAACGTCGCATTGCGAAGCGGAAATCTGTTTTTGGTGCTGGAAACTCGAGTTTCGAGGTTGCAAATTTCGTTTAGCAGTAATCTAGCGGTGATGAACTAAATAACATCGAATTGACAAGGTTATTATGGTAAGACCGCTGAAGAGAGTCATCATAACTACAGTAATTTCTCCTGAAAATGCCAAATTTCGGGTTGCTGTGAATTTCCCTGGGCTAATCCTACAGTAATCTAGCAGTGATAAACTAATTAACATTGAATTGTCAAGGTTAGTATGCTAAAACCGCTAAACAGTCGTCATAACTACAGTAATTTCTCCTGAAAATGCCAATTTTCGGGTTGCTGTGAATTACCCTGTGCTAATCCTAAGTCTATGTAAATCATTACATACTAACCGACAGTTTTTGTATAATAAATTCAAATAACACTGGCAAAAATAGCGAAGCTTATAAAAAGGATCCAAATAGGTATGAACGACAGTGTATGCGCCTACTTGATTCCACGTGTAGCGACAACCGAGGGAGTCAGCTTATGATCGCGATAGGTCGCCGCGAGAAGCATTGCGGAACCGCTTCCAGCTCGTTCGCGTCGATGGTCGCTGCCAGGTGCAACCTACTTGCTTTGAGGGTAGAACGGAACCGGATGCGAATATCGTTATCGGACTGCTGCGGCCAGCCTACTTTCGCTGGCTTTTCTCGTCCGGCCTCGGTCTATGTGCCATTTTAATTACGTGACCGATCCGAGAGCGCGGCTACCTTTGAGCTCGTCGACGCTTTGGAACAGACCCGTTTCAAAGGGATAGATTACGGCCAACGTATCATCCGTACACGAAAAGGTCTTACCCATCGTCCGCGAGTTACGTCAATTCTTCTTTATTAACGGAGGTAGTTATGACGCTTAAAATGCCGGCTGATGAAGTTGCGGGCTTTAATTGGATTACGGTGATTGACCATCGGATATTTCACGCATCGGTTTGCGAACGTGAACGCTAGTTTAAATATTCGGAAGCTAGCGGAACCGGTTACTGTGCGGTGGGTGACCACTTGCTGTGCCTTTGGTTCGTTTTCGGGCACAATTAAATTTATATTTGTCGAATGAGATGTATTCAATTTTTATACAGTTTTATTTTGTTTTTTTTGCAATTAGAAAATGTAATGTGTGTTATTATTGATATACAGTTAATTCGATATATTATTTATTACTAATTATATTATTATTATTAATTGTATTTATTATTTATTAATTATATATTATACAGTTATTATTTTTCCGGTTATTTATGGCACAAATGATACGACGTGAGAATAGTCGAGAGTAAGCGAAATGATACCGATGAATTCCTAGCTTTTCCCGGGCAATGCTCGGCGTTTCTAACGCAGTGAAAGAGTCTCCTACGAATCCTCAAATATGTATATTGATGAAGCTTGCCACTTCTCCGCAGTTGATATCCTACGGTATCATTCCTGCGACTGTCATCAAGAGGTCATTCAATTGACCTCTTTGGAACCACACTACAGATCAATCACTCCAGTTTTCATTGCTCTCGACACAATCCGTTGAAAAGGATTGGTTACTCTTAAAAGGGCGTGTCTCTCGAAATACGGTGAAATGAAACATGGATTTGAAAGAGAATTAATCGATAGCCCTGTTATAAAGTATTTAAACTTCCCGAAACTTCTGTATAGGGGTTGAATACATCTAGTTGCCTCGCTGTTTCCAAACCAAAGCGTTTGTCCTTTGATAATGCACTTTTGTGTTCGAGTAAAATTCACAGCTCACTTACCGACTTAATTAACTATTCCTAGTTAACTATTTAAGTTAGATAACTATTTAACGTATAAAGTAAGATTTTTATATATTAACTAGTATATATTAATATATGAGTAAATTTATATATAGTATATAATATATTTATATTAATATACTAGTAATATACTACTACTCAAACTAATATTAATTTTTATATCAATATAGCATATATTAATATTAATATAATTAATGGCTATATTGATATAAAAATTAATATTAGTTTGAAAATGTAATTCACGAATGCAGAAAATTCGCAGTGTAATTAGTTCAGTCATATTTTTTTGAACATATTCTTCATCCTTTGTTTGCAAGTCGATTTCTACTGACGCAATAAAAAATGATCCAATATGCAGACAGATGTTGAATTAATTTACTTTCTACACTACTTTCGTCATTCGCTGCAACGAGAAAAAAACTGCCACCGTTCATTATGCTTCCGTATTAGAATCACCCGTAAACCTTCTACCGTTAATAATCATCGACATCCAGCAATCCGTTTGCTCGTCTCTTTGTAGACGATAGATCCAATGATATTCCACGTGGAATAAAGACATTTCAGAGTGTAACGTAGTTTCCCTTGAACAACGCAGGCTCTCCGAACATCTCAATTTCGGATACATCTTCGCGCCGCGCGTTACATGAAACCGGTTACGTGTCGATAATCTTATCAAGAATTCTGTCTCCAGCAGGATAATTGATATCGACGGTGGCGGTACAATTTCATCTTCCCAGTTCCGCATCCGAACAAGCGCTAATTAGTTAAACACTTTGCTGACCATAATTAATACGGTCCTAATGAATATTCGTTGGCGGGATCGAGTTCCGCGAACTTAGCTCCAAGTTTGCCTGACATGAACCTGGCTCGCTCCTAAGGGATTCCTGTAAAACCACACGGAACCAGCTAAATAGACAGTACCTCAGACGAGAAACAGTATCTCGAACCTCTGCTGCGAGAAATCGATATCAATAGCTTCGATGATATCTATTTTATTAAATGGAACGTTATTTCAAATGGATTTCTTTCTCTTTCTCTCTCTTTCACTTTCTTTCTTTCTTACTTTCTCTCTCTCTCTCTCTCTCTCTCTCTCTCTCCAATAATGAAATAATCTAGAGAAAGACTAGTTATATATTAACATAAAATAGCAAATAATTTTGTCAAATAACATGTATGCAAATAAGATAATATATTACTAGACTGCAGATTTTAATGCAGATTTTATGCAGATAAAAATTGTCTGCACTAATTTCATAATACAGGAGCTAAATAGATATTCACTTAATTTCTTAATAATACTAACAGGTTGAAAATAGTTCAATAGTACTTTCTATCTGAAATATCGAAGTGATGAATAATCCCGTCATTGTATTTTTATTTCTCATTGTAGTAAAAGTTTAATTAAATTCACATGATTTCATTAGCTAAGAATATAATACCAATAAAGCGTTTTTACAGTTTTTCCGTCGGGTCTATCATGACCCCAGTGTAAAAATCATTTTTAATGATTAAATTCCTTAAACGTTCTCGCAGACTCGTTTCACATAAAATCTACAGTCCGTGTATTAATTTAACGATTGTTCGTTGAAGAGATTTCCTTGAATAATTCCGAAGCTCGCTTTTCAAGTACGACCGCTTTCCGTTTGCTTATTTAAGCACGGTTCGGCCACAAATAATCGAAAATAACGTCCCGAACAGAGTCTCTAGTTTCTGTTGCGTTCCTTTTCCTCTGGCAAGGATCCTGCGGAACGAAGCGGCGACTTAGAGAATTTATAGACCGCGATTATATCTGAATTCGAAAGCCCAGAAACGATCATTCCAGCATTTATTTATCGTGGTCGTGTTATCGCATAGGCAACTGTGTAAAGCAGAACTGAGGAATAGTTGCGCGCAACAGCTTTATTGCTCCCGCCGCGACGAGAGCAACTACTTTTCGGAATTAGCTGTTCCGCAGTCCATTCCCGATTATGAATCAGCCAGTTTTCCTACTCGTACTTCTCCCTTCCCCCGCCCTCCATAACGCATACTTCACCCGAACTCCATCTCTATTACCTCCGATCCCCATCTTAAGCGTCAAATTTAAATTTAAAGGATACCACGATTGCCCGACTCGATATTCAATCGTTGGCTGGGAGAACCGATTCCGAAGTCCCGATGAAATAAACACGAAACAAAATGCGATAATGTATGTATAATGGCGGGCAATCTTGAAATATTAGGTTCTGAAATTAGTATTTATGTACTTGTGCTAATTGCAAAAATTTTGGCTCGTAGAATTTGATACTAATAACTGAGATTTATGGTAATAAACTGCTCCGAAAGATTACAGCATAGGCACATATCGGATGAGAATTGGTCAACTTTGACTGACGATAACTTCGCGAAAAATCATTGATTTTTATTTCAAATTAAAGCTTGAAACCTCTAGTTTAAGACGATATTTCTCAATTTTATATTCTACGCACTCTCGCCACTGTAACTATTTAAATCTGAATCCCTGTTTATCATATTGAAAATTGCCAAGTTTGACGAAGTGCACGGACTTTGTCAAATTTTTTCCGGGGATGCCGTTTAGAGTAGAGTAAAGTTTGATCTTTCATCTCTAATTTTTTTCTCGCGAAGTTGCAGCACTTTAAAGTAACCAAACCCCATATGTCAGACTCCTGGAAAGAGGTGCAAAATCAAATCACGTGCAAAATAAAAAATATCTCAGGGTAGGAAATTGGATGAAAACTAAATAGAATGTTTTCAATCATTTTCTACACTGTTTCTTGATGTCCTATCAATCATCTGGAAATGCCAACGCCGACGGTACGTGACAAAAATGCGCAAAAAACTTCAGTTCTAAATGAATAAATTGATGGTATCCGGCTTTAGATTTCGCACAAACGAATTGCAATTTCTGCATACTGGAACGACAACCAGCCGATGCTCATGCCCGGTGTCTACTTACACCCGGCGAAAACTGTATTCTTGCGCGATTTTTAGGAAATCGGTAAAATAGCCAAAAGGCATCCCACGGGAATTTCAACCGCGAGACTTATGCAGCATTCGGCATACGAATGTAGGAATACATCCGCGAATAAACCTAGACCGTCTGTATCGGTGGCCTGGATCTCACGTCCCGACTTCCAATATTTCGGCAAAGATACCTGGCGAAACCAGTAAAAGGGAGCAAATATTGGTTCGAGGTGCACGGACTCATCGCTGTCGTCAGACGTTTTCGGCGATCTTCAACGGCTCAACAGATATATCAAGCTCAAATATAATTATGTTGTATCTGTGAGATTTAATTGGTAGCCGGCGAATCTTTATGTATTTATGACGCAATCCGGGCATATTAACGAATATGCACTGTTCTATTATTCTGTGCTCTCTGTTTTCCCAAAGAAAATTTTCTTCTTCCGATTTTCATGAAATAATTATAATGAAAATATGCACAAATATTCGCTGTTCAATAATTATAAATCAAGGGTAGGAAATATTCCATCGAAATGGTAAATATTAACGAAAGAAATTAATAATTAATTTAATATACTTGGATATCGGATATCAAATTTTAACGAAGAAAACAATGTTCTAGAATGTCCAAATTATATTCTCGAATTTTTAGGTCTCGATAATGCTGTTAGTGTTTGAGTGACAGTTGCTTGAAAACCGCATCATAATAATGCTGCACCGCGAGCTACAAACTCACAAAAGTCAGATCCGCCGGGTAACATTTCGAACGGAGTTGTGTGACCGGTGAAATGCAAAAAGACCGCACCGGAAGCAGTATACGTGATTTAGTGGGTATGAAAAATCTGCCGTGAGTTCGGGAAATCGTCAACATGCAGTTCTCCGACGCTGCTAAGCACACAATGGAAAAGAAGAAAATAAAGTGCGAACATGAAAACATCAATGGGAAACTGCGGGCGTTATTCTCGGGCCGGCAACGCCTAGACACATGATGCATAGTCTCATATACACAGTAAATACGTTAGGGCGATTCGCAGGTATAGTGCTCCCAGTTCGGGAAAAACAAGCCCGTAAATTTCGATCCTCGTATTGCAAGGAAATTCACGATACTTTAATTGCTGTTGAAAATGGGACAATGGGAAGCATCCTCATAACATCTAAACGAGTTGTCACATGTTACAACGGGCGGTTCGGAATTGAAAAAAGAGGAGTGCGTTGAGCGACAAATGCATTTGTGGTCGCTTGCTTCCCGTAGTAACCGAGCGTGGCAACGTAAAATAACACAATCGGTGTACTTATCACAGACACATCAAATTCGCAAATTAAGCTTCATTAGTTTCTTAACACAGATTCAGAATAATTAATTTTAAATAGGGGTGATACGAATTATAATAAATTATGAATATAAAATTTAATTATAACGAATTTTTAATATAGATTTAAATTGTAATAGAATTTAATAGAAATTTAATATCTTGGTACATTTACAATGGAAATATAATTAGAAATTTTAAATTATAATAAATTTTTAATAGAAGTTCAATTAGAAATTTTAACTTATATATTTTTGACAGAAATTAAAACCTTAATATATTTAATAACAACTGATATCTAGTAAAGAAGATACAACGATTTAATTATGCAGTGAAGTGAGACTTATGTAGAAGTTGACTTCTAGTGTAAACACTGTAGATAGCAATGCTATAAATTATCAAAATGCAAGCAGCACGAAATGCATTGCGTTCAATGCAATCGCTGATTTATCGGTAAAACATTCGTGCCAGGAAAGTTCAGCATTGTCGAAACGACATTGAGAAGTGTCGATACTCTGTGCAGTTATGGTTAAGTGGACGTGTTTATAATTACACCGTATATAATAAATTTGCATACGTCGATGCTGATCCAACGGCGTCCGCGTGTCCATAAGTCCTGACAAGCATTAACGCGCACATCCCGCGAAATTTTTCAAACAATCGCTCTATCATATCTGAATTTTCTTTATTTTCGTAGGAACGCGGATAACGATCGCGCAACGTGCACGTTGCGCAACTGTTCGTTGCCCGTTTCATTATCCGTCTCCGCGTTCATCACGCGCAACAGAACGCCCGACAGTGTAACGACTAATTTGCCGAAATATCGCAGATAAAAATCCGACGAAAATATTGCAATACTGTCCCCGTACTTGCTATTTTATGGCACCCAATTAAAAGCCCCAATGACGTTTCATTGATTCCCGTAATTCAAGTGCGGACGATCGTCCGATTATTGCAGTAAATTCTCCCTAATTTTCCTTCGTCTTGTAAACAAAAATGGACAATTTGGGAAGGCAAGATACGATTATTCGAGCCTTGTACCTCGTTTTTATAATTATGTAAATATTATTATTGTTACAAAAACGAGCCACGAGGCTCGAATAATCGAATCTCCTTCTTCCAAATCCTTCACATTTGTTCACAAGCTGATGAAAAATTGGGGAAATTTTACTGTAATGCGTTCACGGCGGAAACCGGGAGAAATGGCTATCAACCTGCATACCGTCCTTTAGAATTAGATTCTGCAACGCTGGAAAATGTTATTGTCAAGACTCACAGATTGCTCGCAGAGGAAATTCACCGGTTGTATTACGAGTAGACCGCGGATCTTAATGCAAAATAGAAATTCTCCACCTCGATCGCAGCGAGCAGGAGTTAAATAAAAATTTATTTTTATTCTCAACAGTTCCATTCAGTTGATATTAACGAGAACGTTATTATAAATACTGTTGAATTTTTGTATTGCATTTACAACGTGCTGTATTCGACCTAGTTGCTTTTGTCATAAATGCAAATATTACAAACAGAAACCTTCAGATAAGAGAGTCTCTACTGTGCTATTCATTTCTTGCAAATCGAAACAAAATTTGATTCATCTGTGATCAAAGTTTACGAATGACAGATTATTAGTATCAGACAAATTATGAAAACGAAGAAGTGTTAATTCAGTGCAGAAAGAAATCGTAGTGCAGGCTCGAATATGCAGTCGTATTTAGAATAATCAGATATTGCAGCTTCGGATAATCCAGATTCTACCGTGCGAATAAAATAAAAGCGCAACAAAATTTCCGATGAAAATAGAGAATTCTCGGCGACGTTCCTTATTTCGAATATTTCGAGCGATAACTAATTAGCGCCGCCATCGGAGTTCCATCGACCGCCGTGTCGCGGCCACGGAAAAGTGTCCATCGACCCGCATTTGCGATGCAGATGCGGGAAACCGGCGGTGAAAACGCGTGAATTTTCTTGAATCTGTGCGGAGCAGACGCCGTTTCCGGTCTCAGAAGAAGAAAATATTGAAATGTAGAAATTTGTTCAATATTTAAACAATATAGAATATGTATTGATTATTGACACAACGCCTGCCTTTTCCTAAAACGTGACAATCGCATCCGCCGGCACTCCGTCGCCAAGGGTTTTTCCTATCTGACCCGGCCTTCGCCAACGTTTCTCTTCTATTTCCTACCATAAATACAAAGTCTTAAAACTACGGTCTCCTGAGCCTAACACTCCTCCTCATCCTAAACGTACCCACTAAATTACGATACTACACTCGGTCGTCCTGACCGGACATCTGCCCACAGATGTTCTCATCGCCACTGTACGAACTTTCACTTTCACCGGAAAAATCGTCCTCTTCGTCGGCACACATAGCTTCATGTAATCGGCTGCAGTGGATGTTTCCTGCGGCCCTTCATGATTACCCACCTTCTGCACTTCGTAGCGGTCATTCCACAGTATTCTTGTCACACGGTATGGTCCAAGAAACTTCGGGTAGAATTTTAACCCCGGATCAGAGAGCCTGTGTCCTTTTCACTCCCTCTCTATATCGTGCTGCTTCCTTTTTCCGTATCTCCTTAAACCAGTAATCTCTCTTTACGAGCGCCTCTGTTTTGGAAATACCGAAATGACCGTGCTCGTGCGCCTGTCGAACTATCTGGATGTGCGTTGTCCTCAGCACAACTACCAACGGCGTATCATCAACCTCTCTATACAGAATATCATTTCGCAACGGGTACGCATCGCCTTCGAACCGCTCAATATTATCTCGAATTTTCCTCAAGTTGTCGTCCTGTACCTGCGCTCTTCTCAAATTTGCGATAATCCCCAGTTCGTTTTCTCCCACTAGCATAATTGTAGGTAGTGGGTTTCGTCATAGCGCGTCAACATGTGCCATATTTCTTCCCGTTCTATGCTCCACGCTGTAGTCGAACTCTTCTAAGAGAAGCGCCCACCTGGCCACACGCTCACATAAGTCCTTTTTCCTCATCGTTAACGCAAACGTTTGACAATCCGTCACAATTTTAAATGAAATGCCGAATAGATAAACACGAAATTTCATCAACGCCTTTACAATTGCCAAAACTTCAAGCTCGTAGCTTGTATACTTTTCTTCGGCTGGAGTAGTTTTACCACTCGCTTCGCTATCGCGCTGCAACAATATCATACCATATCCCATACTACATGCGTCTGTATGTACTTCTGTCTCTGCACCCACACAATACAACTTTAGTACAGATTTTCCGCTTAGAGCTAATCTTAGCCTATCGAAAGCTTCTTGTTCACTCGCTTCAAACTTGAACTTGATATCTTTTCTTAATAAATTCGACGATGGTCTCGCAATAACAGAGTATTGGTACACAAACTTTCTGAAATTTCCCGCTAAACCAAGGAAACTCTGAACATCTCTAGCACATCTAGGTCTCGGAAAATTCGTAACAGCACTACTCTTTCGTTCTGACGGTCGAATGCTACCGTTTACAACAATGTGACCTAAATATTCTACTGTTGTGTGCAAAAAACAACACTTGCTCCAATTAATCAATAATCCATATTCTCACTAGCAACATTTAATATTAATTTGAGATTCTCGATACCGCGTGAGAAATCAGATGAAGGTATTATTAAATCGTCCATGTATGTCAAAACGACCCCGGTTGCAATTATATCTTTGAACAGTGCATTTATAAACTTTTGAAAGACGGCTGGCGAATTACATAACACAAACGGTACCTTTAGAAATTCATAATGACCGGTGGGAGTCACGAAGGCGGTGTATTTTCTGCTACTCTCATCAATAGGAACATGAAAAAATCCATTTCTGAGATCCAACGTACTAAATACTTTCGCGCCTTCTAATAAATCCAATTGATCCCCTATCAAAGGTAGGGGATATCTATCTTTTACAATATTTTTATTAAGCTATCTGTAGTCAACACAAATTCTAGTTGAACCATCCTTCTTCTTTACTAGTACAATTCGATTTGCGTAATCTGAACAAGACTCTCGAATTATTTCATCTTTCAACCATGACGTTATTTGTTTATCAACTTCAGATTTATGAAGATATGATTTAAGAAGAAGACAATCTTCGCGGTCTCTCGTACACTGGGATCTCGTCTTGCAGTATCAAGCTCATTTTAATCCCTACTTCTTTCGTTTTAGATGGTTTATCATTTGCAACACAATCTTCTATAACATTTCTGTGTTCAGGAACCGCAACGTGTGATAAATCTACATTGTCAACTATAGCCTCGACATTGACATTAAAAATTTCCGGCAAATCTATTTATTTAATAGAAATTTCTTCTCCTTTCATACTTAGTTCTACGGAATGTAAAAATTCTGTACTGATTATTAAACTATGGGACGACAAGTATTGGGTAGAACGTGTATATTTATTGGATATGTTATCTGATTTATTGCAATAGTTGTTGAAAATTCCCCTAATGTGTGGTTGTTCTCTGCTCCGACACCACGAAATTGCAAAATCTTATTATTCAATCAAGGAGCACCAATTTTAACATAATAATCCGCTCGCATCAAATTCAGATCGCTTCCAGAATCTATTAACGCTGTCAACTTACAATTTTCGACTTGCACCTCTTTAACTCGCTTCTTTCTCGACGCTTCAGACACACTACTCACAACCCTTGCTGGCCCATTCGCACCGTTACAGCTTGACGCAACATGCCCATAGCCTTGACACTTAAAACACTTGGGTCCTCTTTCTTTCGTCGGGCAGTTTGCAGCCGTATGGTATCGGTTTCCACACAAAAAATATCGCCTTAATTCTTGCCGTGCCACTTGCTGTGATTCACCTTGTGACGAGGTTCCATGGACGGTCGTCTTCTTCTTCTCCTCAGGTCGCCTGTTTTTCGTTCTTGATTTTTCCTTCATGTCTTCGTAAAATTCGAATTTTTCTTTCAACTCACGTATATTTCTAGCACCGTACAATATCGTTTTGTTTGTCTCGAAATCCTGAACTCCGTCAATAATATACTTAATAACTGTTGATACTTCCATGTCCGCTTGCTTCGCAATCTCCAACATTTGATAAATGTATTCTTGATACGACTCGTTCGATCTTTTAATTTTACGTGACAACTCTGTATGTATCTTGTACCTATCTGCAGTTTTAGCAAATTCAGATTCCAATGCTCGCTTCATCTCGATCCATTTGCGACAACATTTTTCATAGTCGACGAACAATCTCGCCGATCCACGCAATAAACGCTTCGCATAAATAACTTTTTGTACTTCACTCCATTCACATAGCTCCGCCATGTCTTCAAACTCTTCGAGCCAACAACGAATGTTTGCTTTATCGTCTCCGCTAAATGTACGCATGGACTCCTCAACATCTCTGAATGTTAATGCCTGCATCCGTCACACGCATCGTCTCACATTGCTTCCTTCTTCTTCATCTTCACTGCCATCAGTATAGTCTTCCTCTTCGCCATGTTCTATTTGCAACATTATGGCTACTTTAAGCCGATCTTGTAATTGCTTCTTATTTCCCGACGTTCTCAGCTTGCGACTCTTCAATTCTTCCTTCAAATCGGTTAACTTCATTGTTAGAAATTCCTCTAATTTGTCAGCAGATAGGCATGCTTGTGACACTTCGACAACGGTATCGTTTCCTGCAGACATCTTAAAAGGTTTTTAAATGCACAACACAACAACTAGAGTTCAACTCTCAACTCCTACAGTCACGATATCACTGTTATCATTCAGCGCTACGTTTTCCTCAAATCTCGGACGAGCCCCCAAAATGATGTAGAAATTTGTTCAATATTTAAACAATATAGAATATGTATTGATTAGGAAAGAACTAAACGTGGTGAAAACAGGAAATATCGCGTACCGTATCTGCAACTAGGATTACAACTACTTCACTTAATTCTACAACTCGCAACGCTCCTCACTCGACGACTCTCGAACACACCCTGTCCACTCCAAACACGCTCCTTCGACACAACGCCTGCCTTTTCCAAAAACGTGATAATCGCATCGGCCGGCTCCCTGTCGCCAAGTGTTTTTCCCATCTGACCCGGCCTTCGCCAACATTTCTCTTCTATTGCCTACCATAAATACAAAGTCTTAAAACTACGGTCTTAAAACTAAGCCTAACACTCCTCCTCGTCCTAAACGTACCCACTAAATTACGATACTACAGAAATATTGAATATATTTCGAAATAAATATATTAATTGTTAAATATGTGTGTATAATGAAGTATTAGAATAGAAATTTTTCAAAATTCGACCGGGTTGCGTGAATTCGTTTGTGATTTCAGAGGGAATATTTCTTGCAAATATTTTGCCTCCTTAGTCTTTTTGCCTAACACTAACCTCAAAAATTCCCCGAAACAAAGTAATTTCACAGACGAATCCAAAAAAGTAAAACGAAAGATCACGATTTATATCAACTCCATCACGCTCTAAAAATCGTAGAAATGTTCGATTCATTCGAACGTACCGCAACGCAAACCGAAATATATTAGTGTCATCCATGCGTGACCGTCGACGCGGTATCGAGCGCATTAATCAATTACCGGGCGCTTCTAAATAAACAGAGAGATCTGTTGGTAACAAGCGAGCTGAGAGAATGGGATCGAACCTGACATTTTAATTCGTGCGGCTCCCGGGCAGCGTTTGCGAGAAACGAGGTCGGCACCGTCGTGAAACAGCGATCCTCCGCCGAAGTTTCCGCCGAATTTTTTACGCACTGACTCCGCATTCCTGGAACACTGCTTACAAATCATTAGTAACAATTATTACTCGATTGCCTGCTCGTAACGAAGGAACTTTCGCCGTAAACCTCGGAATTGGGAATAGCGTGCCGGCGGACATGTCGCGAAGAACAACGAACTAAGTCCCGGCGAAGAGAGGGAGGGAGGGTGGTTGAACGCACAGAGGCATTAAAAGTCAAAAATTCATCATCGCGGCCAAGTGTCTGCAAAGTCGGCATAAAAGAGCTAATAAGGGACGGCGTTTTATAGACAAAGTCCAACAGCTGCTTCAGCCGAGCAACTCCGCAGTGATAACAAAAGAAGTTGAAGTATTAAATCCGAAATGTTCCTGGACGCCGTAAATGCCCCGTCCATGTCGCACGCACAACTTTTAAAGTCTTCCCATGGGTAAGGTTAATATCGGCGCTATCGGAGACACGCCTTTTTTCACGGGACAGGAAAACAAAGTAATTGCGAGCTGCTTCGCGTTCGGTTTTTTTTCTCCGTCATTGATTTTGTTTTTAAGCTTTTTACGAGCGCGCGCGAACCCGCGCAGTTTGTCGACGGGAATGTGTGGATGGCTCTTCAAGCCGAGTCTGACAACGATGGAAAATCCACCGGCGTAGAATGTCCTGTCGTAAATTGAGTACGTGACTACGTTCGTTGCCGTGAAAACACCGTTCTCAGGATATTTATGAGTCGACGCTATTATGTGTCGCAGGAGTGGCGTAAGGCTCCAATATTTTCGTTTTAAATACACTTATATTTATTTTTCATGGGCTGCCCCGTCGGTTTACGGGCGCGGACGTGCCGTTCACATATTTCTTCGCCAATTAACTACTACATGTGCACCACCTTTCTTCCCAACGTTTGTCCAACTATTGCCCTTTCCACGGACACTGTGCCTGCCGAACGTTTTTTCGCTGTCAATTAAAGCTTGACCAAATAATTTGGCGTGGATTTGCAGTGGATTCGTAGCATTCGCGTGTTTAATTTTGTGACTTCCGTTCATTCACGTGGCGATTTTCGTTAAAACTGACACACACACAATCGGTTTAACGAGGGATGTAATTTTACGTTTGCGACAATCAACTGTAACCCGGGGTGCTCGGAATTTTTATTTCGATAGCAACGAGCGCTTGATAACCGAGTTAGTAGTCTTAAAAATGATGTTTACTATTCTGCAGCCCCGAGTCTCCTGACCGTAAAAATTTACGGACTAATGCAGTTCTCCAGAACGGACCTCATCCTATTCTTTCTTGCGGATGCACTGCACTTTTCCGCAAAAAGAAATCTAAAAAGCTATTAACACTAAACTGGAATAATGGACAGTCTTATCTTCCATCGCCAAGTTCTAAAGTTCCCTTCGCCTGAAATTTGTTAACTTTTAAACATTTCTATGGAAAGCCTACTTTTAAACTACTTTTTACTTTAAATTTAATTTTATTCTCTCGATCAGTTTAATTTTTATTTGACGACTGTTATTTTTTTTTTAAGTTCGTTCTTTGTTGATATAGCAGATTACTCTGCCGATGTTCCTGGAAAATTATAATAATTTTAATCATTTATTTATTCTGGAACATCGAAATCTCCGAGTTACGCGTTTACGGGAATAAATAAATTCGCTATTATATTATGTTATTATTATTATTATATACAGGATAAAATAGCTGAATAGTAACATTTAAATGTCTCCATTATTTGTAGATACATCAGCGTACAAAAAATTTAATCACACACTGAATATTGTGATATTAAAGATGTGATATGGAAGGAAAAATGTTGTTTATTGCTTCGCCTCGTGGAAAATATTTCGAATACCACTTTCAGAAAGTAAAAGGCGAAATTTTATCGGGAAGCGTGTGGACCGCTGTACGCGTACGAGAAATTCTGTGAGAAAAGCGAGGCGAAAAACATTTTTCCCTTGCAACCATTTTGCTCGCCCTGTCGAACAGTTTAGTTACTGCGCACCTTTGACTGTGGTTTGCTGAGAAACATGACGCTTGCTCTGCGCACAAGTAGCCATAATTGCTAAGCTTGCCGTCGGGCGTCTCGAGGCGTCAACATTGCACAATGGCGTTCGGTGACTTCTCAAAGGCACGAAACAGCTTTCGTCGTGCACTTAGAAACAACAAAGATATTTCAATGTTTTTTTCCACGCAGCTTCTTCGATCGCGTGTACGACAATGATCAAAATTACGGAACGAAAATAAACACGAATATACGACAAATGAAAATATGGTCTCTTTTCAAACTAAAAAATGATCACGATAAGAAGAAGGTCGGTTAAGTGGAATAATGAAATGGAAGCGCACAAATGAATGCACAATGCCGGAGATTTATCGAAGACAATGAAAATAAAACGCGAACGGGTTAATACCGATCCACCAACAATGCCCATAACTTTTTTCGCCGTTGAGAAATTTGAAATGAATTTTTTATCGATGCCGGAATATGCCGCGTGCAAACGAACGAGAAAACTTGGTATAAATCGGATAATATTTGAATAAACGAGCCATCCCGGAAGGTCTCTTGTAATTTCATTAATCGTCGAGAGAGGCTTCGATCGCTCTCGCTAGACCGACGAGCTCTCGGGTTAAGTGCAGCTGCGAACCGTGTCGTCCCGTGCAAATACCTTCGTTGTTCTCCCTGGACAGAATAAATTTGGATCGCAAAGAAAACAGGCGCCATCAAAATACTTGGACATTCAATATTCCCTAACAAAACCCATCGTCGCAGCGTAAGAGTTGAATGAAGAAGGGCCCGTGAAATCACCTTATCAAAGAAGGCGGTGCGGTATTAACCATTTCCTCGTTGAAATTGCAGTCTCTCTCTGTCTCTCCCTCTCTCTCTCCCTCTCTCTCTCTCTCTCGTCGGGCGCGACAGAGAAAATGGAAAAATTGTTGGAAAGATTGTGTCCCTTAACAGAAGATGATGATGACACTCGTTACGATCGGCCAGGGGCGTGCGTCGTCGTTACGCAAACGACACTGAATAAATCTGGTGCTTCATGCGTGCTTAGGAATCGTCGCGGCGCGTCGCGGGGACAAGCGTTGGCCTAAGCAGAAGCGGCAAATTGGCGTCGAGTGACGTTTCCTGTTTGCCTCGTACAGTAACGGACAAACGATTGAGGCATCAAGAGAGAAGAAAAAGATCGGCGGAACGCGCCGTGCTTGCAGATCTTCCACAAAATGACGTCCGTCATTTGAAGAGCAATTCGTCATACGAAATACGAGCAAACATCGAATCGTCCAAGAACAATATTTAATATTTAAATTATATGTATATATTTTGATGTAATATTTTTATAGAATATTTTTATATAAATATTTTGCACAATGTTTACGATTGGAAGTCAGTGGAATTCATTTTTTCGTTCGAATCAAATTCACCCTTTTACAAGCGACACTCGCTGTTTTGCAATCGATACTCACCCTCCCACAAATTAAATTCACTTTCGTTAACCTCAGCTTTTGCAAATAAAGTTCTTCTACGTTGTTTTCTGAAACTATTCAAATGAAAATAACATTTACATAGAACAAGGAACATGAAATGCTCGTTTAACAGTAAATTTAGCCGCATCTGTAATTTTCCTTCCAGTTTGGTAATTTCATACGCATATTCATGTAACAATAACGACAATCCGTGGGAGCGATGGTTGCAACAGAATAATTAACAACATCCGACAAAAACTATTTGCCGAAATAATGTTCAATGTTTGAGAGCTTCAACTGTGAAATGAACAAAGGGTGCCTCGTCTGACGGACGTGATCACGCGGTTCCTGTGTCTTCTGGAAGCTGACATCATCTAAAACGATAATGATCTCTGAAGAATTTCGCGAAAAATATTTCCAGCTGAAAAATTGTTAATGTTATATAAGTGAGACACATATTTTCAGATTGAGGAAGGAAACAAATCGAAGAAACAAGTATCAGTTGCATGCTTCGAACTGAAATTAAAATCCGTCGTCTTAAAATTAAGACCGCTGCTACTCTATGCAGCAAAGTCTACCGTAGACGAATACTTTGTATGCTAGCATAATCGCCGGCGGGGGAAGACCGAACCAATATAATCTGGAAAGGGATCAGAGGGGATTTGGTGCGAGGGCAGGCATTCGCATGTTTCGGACACAGGCCAGCTTGAGCACAAGCGACCCCTGATACACGCTAATTAAGCTTTATGAATTTAAAATTGCGCTCGTTAACCGAGGCGCGTGTCAAACAATTTCTTGTCACGATAATGATTATCTTCAGCTCGCGTTATTACTACGCGTTATTACTGCGTTATTACTACCCATTTCTCGCGTGACGCCGTGAATTTAGGAAAAACCGGCGGCGGCGGCCGTGGTGTGTTCGAAGGATTTCCCTCCGGAAAAGTTGGTTCGAGCCCGGCCGAACTCCGGGGTCAACTTATGCACGGATATATCCGGCTTTGATCGCGCGGCGACCGTTCCGCTCGATAAAAGGAGTCAAGCCCGCCGCGTCGAAGCAGGCCAAATAAACGTATCACGGCTGACGCCTTTGTTCCTGATTATGGAATTTTTTTCGAGCGACGCGCAGCGTCCGCGTTTCCTTCTCGCCCGTTTCAGTTTTATTACCGGGAGCCCCGCCACAGCGAGACGCTATTTTTATTCCGGGATTTATAACGGCCAGCTCAGCCGGCCACGAAATATTCTCCCGCCAGGCTTTTCAAAAATTCCACTTTTTTCGGACAACTTTATCCTTAACGCTGCCCCCCACCCACACCATCCTGCACGCTGCTCCATCACGGCCGCGCGCAGGCTACGACCAGCTGAAAAAGCTGAACCGTCCACCGCACTTGCACTTCACTTACAACACCTGCGATTCTTTTCCTCCTTCCGGCGCGGCGGAGCGAGCCGCGAAGGGAACTATCCCCGGCTGAATTAGAGCGTTCCGAGGTGCTGTAACGAAATAAACGCGGACGCCCGGTTCAAACTGCGAACAACGTAATTACAGAGCTGCGCGGGAAGGGCTGGCCGCGCAGGTATGAAAATGAAATAGCGCTGGACAGAGAGTGTTTTTCTTTTTTTATCGGAGCGTCGCGTCGCGACGTTCGCGCGTCGCTCTCGCGGCGAGTTAACGAAAACCGCGGTGTCGCCGTGGGACGGCTTGCCAATATTATTGACGCGAATCTTGGAACAACGGGCAAACAATATCGCGAAATAATAAATAACTTCGTCGCCGTCATTCGCGAAGCTCCGCGAGCGATTATTTGATATACTGCGTGCCCGGAATAACGGGTGGGGGCTGTAGATTCAGTAGCTATGGAAATCAATAGCGGCAATCCCAGCCCTGTAGAACACGATATCAAGGATGTCGTATTCCTGGCACAGATATTGGCAAATACATGTCTATTACATTGTAATTATCTTTTTATTCACCGTCGAATCTTTCTTATAATATATCTCTCGTACGAAATGCGAAACATTTTTAAAATTCTACCTTTGTAATCGTCATTGCTTTTTAATCATTTCTTTAAACTTTCCGATCGACGAAATAATCATAAATTTAATGGATTCTTAACAGAGACTTTATTGTAATTTATTTTTTCACGTTTCGCTGCAAATAAATGAAGATAAAGTTACTGCAAGTGAAATATTACTTGTATTATTTTGTTCGCTGTTTAAACAAAAGTGCGTTTGACTGATACAATTTAGTAAGTCAATTTTGTGCTAGAGTGATTTAATATTATTAAATCATATCGAATTTCATATTTTCTGCGATTCTTCTTTAATATTTTACGTTGAAGCTTCAAAGGGGCTTTCATAAATGAGTTGGTAACAATATCATACGTTATTGCATTTTACAGAGTTTTTAATTTTTTTTCATCATCCACAAATTAAGTGTTTTGACTTAAACCATTTTTTAACGCCTCGTATGTTACAAAAATTTTCCATTATTTATTAAGAGTACAATAGACTCTATATTTATTACAAAAACGTATCGAAACACATCGCACGATTTTTCCGGCCAGTAATGTGCCACTGCTTATGCGTTACTATCGTGTAAGTATAGAAAGCGACCATATACTTATCCGCGATAGTGTTTACACTCGTTTAGAGCATTGGCCATCAGAAGCCCAAGGCAGTAAAAGAGAGCTTATGCGAGCTATAGCGAACATTCCACGAGCCTAGCGAACAGCTGCCTACACATTCATGAAAACCAGCAACAAACCGTCGTAAATCTCCGGCTTCGAGCGTTGCTCTGTTTTGTGCTCGATATCCTATTGAAACCACCCTTTTTGAAGGAGCTTTAAATATGATTCTATTGTAGCGCTAACATGAGATTACGCCCAAAAACCATTCCAATATTTCGTGTCGCGAGTTCAGCCTCCTGACGGGTTCTGAGTACCTGTTTTGGATAATAGAACTTCTGAACAATGGTCCAGTATAAATTTCGAAATACAAAATATGCCGCACATCTATGTATTATTGTTTCGAACTTTCTTCGGAGAACGAACGATAACTGAACTATTTATGCAAATATATCGAATCTTTGGGCAGAATAAAACTTATCCGCAGTTAGTTCGACAAAAGGCTATTGAATATCGATATATCGCACCTCGTAACATTTGTAATCAGTTAAAAAGAATTTTATAATAAAGACATCGGATGAATTTAAGGAACTTAAGGATAGCGAATTTAGTGAATTTGAGTGAATTTTCAAGAGAAAGTTTTAAGTGAATTTAAATAAATTTAATTAAGGATAGCGTTACGTTATCTTCAACTTATTACAATCACTAAAAGAGGAAAGTGAGCTTCAGCTAATTTATATTTTTTACAATTCATTTAGACAATTTTTATTTTGTATTACGATCCGATTTTGCGTAAAGGTCCAACGATAACTATAATTTTCTGATTCGAAGCTAACAAACTCTCATTAGAAATTATTAATAACTTGGACACAATATGATTATGTATCTTCTGATGTTTTTTCTACTTAACAATAATCTGCTAATTCGAAGCTAACAATCTCTCGTCGGGAACAATAACACTTTACAGACATTCCCGATAAAAATTCCTCGGAGTGAATCGCAACTGCGTCGTCTACTCAACTTGGAACCGCCAGTCACCGCTAAATCGCATCGCGTAAACAATAAATATTAGATACATCGACGAAAGTCAAAGGGATTTCCTCGTCGGGGGGAGTTTAATTAAAAATCTGCGAGCTTTATCGCGCATAAACCCCGCACGGCGTCCTGATACTCCCGATGACATATTTACCGATATCTAACTGAAAAAGGTTAATAAGCGATACACACGTTGCTGTAAGATCGCGCGATTCTATCAACGGCCGAACATTTACTTTAATCAGCCGTGCAACCACAGGCCCGGTTGCTGCTCGCACGGGCCGCACCTGCGCAACGTAACGCGCGTGCCGAGTTAATCCTGACTGACGCGTAATCACGGAAGCCCGGCGGATCCAATTACCAGAAGCAGAACTGGAAATAAGGAAAACAGAGCCGTCAGTGCTCTGATTCGCCTTTACGATAGCGCAAATATTAACGGACAGGGATTAGAACGACGAGTAATTAAGTCACGCAAAGGGAATACGAAGAAACTCGGCTGGATAGGGAGAAATAGAAAGAGGGAGGCAGAGATAGTCAGATCAGAGAGAGAGAGAGAGAGAGAGAGAGAGAGAGAGAGAGAAAGAAAGAGAGTGCTACGTCCCAGTCCATCAGTTCCCCCTCTTCGCATATTTGCGTAATTTTTAGCTAATAGATATATTATTATCACTGTTATTATTATTACTATTATTGATGGATTTTGTTTGGCACGTGGATGACGTCTCTTTCAGATCAAAACAGAATTGACAGACTTTACCATATTTACTTTAATACTAAACTAAGCTGACTATTGTCATACAGCGTTATACTTTGTAAATCCATAGAAGAAATTTCTAACGCAGTCCGCGTCCGTTTTAAAAAAACTGCGAACTGTCCGTCTGAAATATTGCAAGAATGTGTAAGCTCTCGACAACACTTTGTGCATATGGTACAATGCGCAAAATAATCTCAAGACAGATGAAAGTTGGAATTTCATTATTCTTGATTTTCCTCTTAATTCCAGCCGTGCCGGATCCAATTTGTGCCATGAATTACGAAACACGATGTATGACGGGAGCGGATTGCATATTCCATTACGAACGAGTGAAACAAAGAGAAGGAGAGAGAAAGAATAAGAGATAGAGATAGAAATAGAGATAGAGATAGAGGTAGAGATAGAGATAGAGATAGAGATAGAGATAGAGATAGAGATAGAGATAGAGATAGAGAGATAGAGAAATAGAGAGATAGAGATAGAGAGAGAGAGATACAGAGAGAGAGAGATAGAGAGATAGAAAAAAAATTAGAGAGATAGAGAGATAGAGAGATAGAAAATTAAAGAGATAGAGAGATAGAGAGATACAGAGATAGCGAGATAGAGAGATAGAGAGATAGAGAGATAGAGAGATAGAAAATTAAAGAGATAGAGAGATAGAGAGATAGAGAGAGATAGAGAGATAGAGATATATAAAATTAGAGAGTTAGGGAGATATAGAATTAGCGAGTTAGAGAGATATAAAATTATAGAGTTAGAGAGTTACAGAGATAGAAAGATGGAGATAGAATAAGAGATAGAAATAGAGATAGAAATAGTGATATATGAAATGAGAAAGAAAGAGAGAATAAGAGATAAGGAGAGAGCGAGGGCGTGAAAGAGAGAGTGAGATGGACATTAGATCGAAATACTCGACGCACCATAATCCTCGAGCAGATTTCAGCCATCATATTTTAGATTTAGACCATCGCCGAACTAACTGCTCAGAGAACCTGCTAACGAGGAGCGCCCTCCGGTTTTCGCTGATCGGAGAAAGTAGATTCCAGAGACCCTCGTTTGAGAACAGATCGTTTATAAGTTACCCTCGAAAAGCGATTTTTATACAAACCACTGCATTGATACATGGAAAGGTACTCTATGCGATTGAGTTGAACGTTTCATGATTAATTTTACGCGCAAGGGTCGCATTTAGCTGCGTTTTGCTATTTTCTTTTGAATCTTTGCGAGCTCAGTTCTTATTTCTTTTAATTATTTAACCTTACGTATTCTATTAGCAATGTGAGCAGTTATGATTTCTCTGTGAAAAATATTAAAATTTTTTCAATTTCAGTGTCTCTTCTTATTTACCAAAGTAGGTGTTCGAAGAAAACTATGCTTAATGTGAACAGAATATTCCAGTTTTTCGACACAAAATTACAAACCTTGAAAAATCGTTCTAATTTACCGATTATTTATTTTTATGAAATAATGAAAAAATTATTGACTAAAATAAAATTGTACTGAGTACTCTCCTGAACAAGATACTATAATCTAATTCACATTATAAATGCAAGAATATATTTAAGCAATGATAACTAAACAGTGGATTTTATGCACTTTTTTACAAAGAAAGACTAACACAGAAGCAAAACTGTGCAGACATTAGAAGAATTCGAAAATCTCTTTCAATTCTGCACGATTTATTAAAATGATTAAATCATGAACGACATTTCCGCCTGATCTATATTCTCTACAGTTAACACACATAATTTTTCATTATCATAAAGATCCACGGTGCAATGATTACTCCGAAACTGTTGCGCAAAATCAAATTGCACTATCTCAAGTCTCCTAAAAATCCTCAGCAAGACTAAGAACCTGAAGAGGTATTCCGCGGTCTATAATACGATAACTGTAAAATCTAAGCACAACTGAAAAGCTAACCTCAAGAGAAGCATAGAATTAGAGCTAATTGCGCGGGAACAGGTGTTAGTGGTTGAACGTTTCACGAAGAAGGGAATTCGCTGTAGAACGTAAAAAGAAAAGCATTCCTTTAAGAGGAAATTGCTGGCTGAAGTCACGGAAATACTAAAAAGAACGTTGACCAGCGTTCAAGGTCCCTTGCCGCATTCTCATAACTCCCATTGCAGACATTTCCGCAGGGCTGATAGGCAAATTCGAAATAAGACCGTTTTGCATAATAATACGGCGACGGGACGGAGGGAAGGTCAAAGATTAATGTATACATTCGTGTATCGATCGGTGGTGGCGGGCGTTGTTTCAGTATTACGCGAGCCGGCTGAGGAATGCGAAGGATTTACGGAAGTGCGTCAAACGAGAAACAGAAACACAACTCGCCAGAACAAACTAATAAAAATGTTGCCACCGGTGCGTACACTTACACAGCGACGCTCTCGGTGCGAGGGTGCACAATGAACCGGAAACGGATACGCATAATTTAATGGGACGAAACGATACACAGGTCGGTACGACACACACTTTTATTAGCTCTGCGGATATTTATTAGTCTGCAATAATGGATAATTATTGTGAGTCCGGTGTTTTACAGGATAAAAGTAAATTTTGCTGGCGGCACGGTTTCCCGATATGTCAACATTAATTCGCGTTGCCGAATTTAATTTATAAAATCGGACCGCGTTTCGGTGAGCAAACAATGCGAACTTATACGAAACGGAATGCCCGATTTTTTGAAATATGAAAACTATTTCCGGTTCGCGCTGCGTCCGTTCTATCGCGGTTCGTTGTATCGAATTTATCGATAATTTCGACGAGAAGAATTTCAAGAAAATAAGAGAAAAAGAAAGGAAACGATATAATAACGAACGACCCGGGCCGGAAGGTATCATTTGTCGCATTTAATTTGAGTAATGGATTATTCATAGAGTGTTATGAAAATATTTTTTTCCGATTCGTGTCACGAGAGAAAAACAACGTTCAACATCAAAGTGCAAAATGTTTTCATACACACAGGTTCTGCTCAATCATTCGGAACAGGGTTCCCTTTTGACGCGGGGCAAAGCCGTCGTTCGCTATATCTTGACATATTTTACATTTTTGTTCCGGCATAGTGTTTCCTATTCTAGACAGCGCCGGTCGAGCTAGGATAATGCGAAATACGTTATAATAAATGAAAAAAGAGTGCAGGCATTTTTTGTTTGCCCGCTATGTGACTGCGATGTCATAGAATATCAAAAGGGAAATACGGTTCCCCTTTAACCAACCAACGGCGATGCTGGAGGTCTATTCTGGCCTGCCGTTTTCTTTTCAGCTTTTTTTTCGAAAATCAGAGTACGCTGCGATTTTTAGCACAACTCTCCGGGCTGTCGGACTACGCGTCGAGCCGGCGAACGTTTATTGCTAAACAGCGAAGCAACGTTAAAGCAATAACGTTAAGTAACGTTCCGTGGCGCGCATTGCTCGTTTGTATTATGTGTTGCCATTCCGTGTAAGAGGACGTTGTGTTTCTAACTCACATAAGTGGATCAGAGCTTTGTTCAATCAATCAAAACGACGGTTTTTACGGGGAAAGTTGCTAAGTGTTGTCGATACACGGAAACTTATCGGCCAACGCGAAACTGAGGAATCCACGAAAGAAACTAGTTATCGGTTATCAAAGTTGGATCATCCAGGGTGATTCGCGTGGCGCCGCGTGTGTTTAACGAACACCTGGCGAACCACCGTGCTATCCACGACAGCGGGCAAACGATTAAGACGGGAACAAGGATATTGGTAAAATGCACCAATGTTGCAAATCTTCTCCGAAATGACGCACGGTGGGCAAAGTGGCAAAGTTGCCTGTCAAATTCGAAGAACTTTTGATAAAAATTAGATAAAGCGACGTTTTCTTTTACGCGAAAAAAACTGAAGTGTTGCAGAATAAACGAAAAAAGAGAGAATCCACTATTTTTTGATCTCGAAAATTTATGTTAAACTTGAAATATTCCATCGAAATTGTGATTTATTCAGTACCGTGTTGCATTTTTTAGTGACATGCAGATTTTTACGCGCTCATTTCAAATCGTAAAATTTATCTACCACTTTTGAAGTTCGAAAAAAAGACCAGCGTGTTACCAAATCACAATCCTGAAATGGTAGATGAATTTTGCGACGGGATCTGAAACGAGTGTGTCAAAATCAAATAAAAATGAAATATTATAAAGAAGTAGATGGTTAAAAAAAACGAGAACCACCGTGCATTCGATCAATTGTTGACGTAAACGTTGGATTGGCAATTACGCTGACGCCCTGTCATCGTTCCTTCCGTAAACTCTCCTCTCATTTACATTTTTCCAAAGATGCAGAAAATCATGCACGTGTTGCCGCGAAAGTTATCGATTTATACCGAATGCATATTTAGCTCCGCCGTGCACGATTAACGAACGTTTAACGAGAGACAAGTTGGAAGCAAAAATGAAGATAAGCAGGGTTCGTGCGGAACGTAATCTATGGGTCCATAAAATCTGCAATTTGTGGCTGGATTATTCCCTTCAGGAGCATACGCACGCTTCACCATAGTTTAACCTATACATCTATCTCTACCTGTACCTCTATCTCTACCTCTACGCCTGTATCTCTACATCAACCTCTACCTCTACCTCTACCTGTACCTCTAACGCTACGCCTGTACCTACTACATCTACCACTACCTCTACGCCAATGCCTCTACCTCTACGCCTGTACCTCTACCTCTACTTCTACGCCTGTACTTCTACCTCTACCACTACCTCTACCTTTACGCCTCTACCTCTACCTATACCTCTACCTCTACCTTTGCGCCTGTAAGTCTACCTCTACCTCTGCGTATGTACCTCTACCTCTACCTCTACCTCTACCTCTACCTCTACCTCTACCTTTACCTCTACCTCTACCTCTGCCTCTACCTCTACATCTACCTCTACCTCTACCATTGTACTTCTTCCGCTGCCTCTACCTCTACGCATGTACCTCTACCTCTACATCTACAAATGTACCTCTACCTCCACCTCTATGCATGTACATCTACTTCTACCTCTACGCATGTATCTCTACCTCTACCTCTACATCTACCTCTACATCTACTACCACTGTCTGTACCTCTACCTCTACCACTACCTCTACGTCTACGCCTATACGTCTACCTCTACCTCTACCTCTACCTCTACCTCTACCTCTATCTTTACGCCTGTACATCTACCTCTGCCTCTACATCTACGCATGTACCCCTACCTCTATCTCTACCTATGACTCTACCTCTACCTCGACCTCTGCCTCCATTCTACCGCTACGCCTGTACCTCTACCTCTACCTGTACCTCTACCTCTACCTCTACGACTACGCCTGTAGCTCTACCTCTACCTCTACGCCTGTACCTCTATCACCACCTCTATCTCTACCCTTGTGCCTGATACCTCTACCTCTACCTCTACGTCTGTACGTCTAGCTCTACCTCTACCTCTACCTCTACGTCTGTACCTCTACTTCTACCTCTACGCACGTTGCTCTAACTCTACCCCTACGCATGTACCTCTACCTCGACCACTACCTCAACCTATACTTCTACCTCTACCTCTACCTCTACGCCTGTACCTCAACCTCTACCTCTACGCATGTACCTCGACCTCTACCTCTACGTCAGTACCTCTACCTCTACGTCTGTACCTCTACCTCTACCTCTACCTCCACATCTACCTCTACCTCCACCTCTACCTCTACCTTTCCGCCTGTACTTCTACCTCTACCTCTACCTCTACCTTTGCGCCTGTACTTCTACCTCTACCTCTACCTCTACCTTGGCGTCTGTACTTCTACCTCTAACTTTACGCCTGTAATATACCTCTACCTTTACGCCTGTACATCTACCTCTACCACCACCTCTACCTCTACCTCTACCTCTACCTCTACCTCTACTTCTACGCATGTGCCTCTACCTCTACCTATACCTCTACCTTTGCGCCTGTGACTCGACCTCTACCTCTCCGTATTTACCTCTACCTCTATCTCTACCTCCATCACTATCTCTACCTCTACCTCTACGCCTGTACCACCACCTCTACCACTACCTCTACGCCTGTACCTCTACCACTACACCTGTACCTCTGCCTCTACGATCGTACCTCTAACTCTGCGCCTGTACATCTACATCTACCTCTACACATGTGCCTCTACCTCTACCTCTATCTCTACTTCTACCTCTACCTCTGCCGCTACTTCCATGCCTTTACCTCAACCACTACCTCTACGCATGTACCTCTAACAATGTAAGAACAACGTATAACAATGTAGAACAACGTAACACTGTTTTAAAGAACAACATGAGACAACGTAAAACACCGCAAAATTACGTAAAAAGAAAGTAAAACAACGTAAAACAACGTAAATCAGCAATGCGAAACAAAGAAAAACGCGGTAAAACAACGTAGAGCAATGTAAATCATCAATGTGAACCAAAGTAAAACAACGTAACACAACGTAAAGCAATGTAAAACAATATAAAACAACGTAAAAATAATGTATAACAGTGTAGACCAACGTAATACGGTATTAACCAACAACGTGAGACACCATAAAAGAACGTAAAACAAGGTAAATCAACGCAGAACTACGTAAAGACAAAGTAAAACAACGTAAACAATGTAAATCATCAATGTGAACCAAAGTAAAACAACGTAACACAACGTAAAGCAATGTGAAACACTATAAAACAATGTGAAAACAAGGTATAACAACGTAGAACTACGTACTACTGTTTTCAAAACAACGCCAAACAAACCAAACAATGTAAAGCACCTTAAAATAACGTAAATCGTAAATGCGAAACAAAGTAAAACAACGTAACACAACGTAAAGCAATGCAAGACAATATAAAACGACGTGAAAATAATGTATAGCATGGATTTCAAGGCAACTCGTTTGTTTCGCATGCATTTGAAGCTAGATCATTTATATCTCAATTACTCGAAGCTAAATCATTTGTTTCGCATGAATATGAAGCTAAATCATATGTTTCGCATTAATTTAAACCTAAATCATGTGTTTCGCATGAATTTGTAGCTAAATCATGTTTTTCGCATGGATTTGAAGCTAATCCATGTGTTTCGAATGATTTTGAAGCTAGATCGTGTGTTTCTCATGGATTTGAAATAAATTCGTTTGTTTCGTATGTATTTGAAGCTAGATCATTTATATCTCAATTACTTGAAGCTAAATCATTTGTTTCGCATGGATTTGAAGTAAACTCGTTTGTTTCGCATGCATTTGAAGCTAGATTATTTATGTCTCAATTACTAGAAGCTAAATCATTTGCTTCGCAAGTACTTGAAGCTAAACCTTCTATTTTGCATTGAGTTGAAGCTAAATCATTTTTTTCGCATGGATTTGAAGCTAAACCATGTGTCTCGCATGATTTTTAAGCTTAATCTTGTGTTTCGCATGGATTTGAAGTTAACTCGTTTGTTTCGCATGCATTTGAAGCTAGATCATTTATATCTCAATTACTTGAAGCTAAATCATTTGTTCCGCATGCATTTGAAGTTAACTCGTTTGTTTCGCATGCAGTTGAAGCTAGATCATTTATATCTCAATTACTAGAAGTTAAATCATTTGTTCCGCATGAATTTGAAGGTAACTCATTTGTTTCGCAATCTCTTGAAGCTAGATATTTTATATCGCAATTGTTCGAAGCTAAATCTTTTGTTTCGCATGGATTTGAAGGTAACGCGTTTGTTTCGCATGCATGTGAAGCTATCTCATGTATATCACAAGTATTTGAAGCTAATTCATTTTTAGCATGGATTTGAAGCTAAGCCTTCTACTTCGCATTGATTAGAAGCTAAATCATTTGTTTCGCATGGATATGAAGGTATCTCGTTTGTTTCGCATGCATTTGAAGATAGATCATTCGTTTCGCATGGATTTGAAGCTAAGCCTTCGACTTCGCATTGATTTGTAGCTAAGTCATGTGTTCCGCATGGATTTCTAGATAACTCGATTGTTTCGCATGCAGTTGAAGCTCAATCATGTATATCACAGGTATTTGAAGCTAAACCTTCTACTTCGCATTGATTTGAAGCTAATTCATGTGCTACGCTAGGATATGAAGCTCACTCGTTTGTTTCTCCTGCATTTGAAGCTATATCACTTATATCGCAAGTATATGAAGCTAAATCATTTGTGTCGCATGGATTTGATGCTAAGCCTTCTACTTCGCATTGATTTGAAGCTTAATCATGTATTTCGCATGGATTTGAAGCTAATTCGTGTGTTTCGCTTTGATTTGAAGCTAACTCGTTTGTTTCACAGCAGTTGAAGCTAAATCATGTATATCACAAGTATTTGAGCCTAAACCATATGTTTCCCATGGATTTGAAGCTAAGCCTTCTACTTCGCATTGATATGGAGATAAATCATGTGTTTCGCATGGATTTAAAGCTAACATGTTGTTTCACCTGCATTTGAAGCTAAATCAAGTATATCACAAATTTTTGAAGTTAAACCATTTGTTTTGCATGGATTCGAAGATAAGCCTTCTACTTCGCATTGATTTGTAGCTAAATCATGTGTTTCGCATGGATTTGAGGCTAACTCGTTTGTTTCGCCTGCATTTGAAGCTAAATCATGTATATCACAAGTATTTGAACCTAAACAATTTTATTCTCATGGATTTGATGCTAAGCCTTCTACTTCGCATTGATTTAAAGCTGAATCATGTGTTTCTCTTTGATTTGAAGCTAACTCATTTGTTTCGCATGCAGTTGAAGCTAAATCACATTTATCAAGAGTATTTGTAGCTAAAGCATTTGTTTCGCATGGATTTGAAGCTAAGCTCTCTACTTCGCATGATTTGAAGCTAAATCATGTGTTTGGCATGGATTTGAAGCTAACTCGAATGTTTGGCCTGCATTTGAAGGTACATCATTTATATCGCAAGCATTTGAAGATAATTCATTTTTATCGTATGGATTTGAAGCTAAGCCTTCTACTTCGCATTGATTTCATGCTAAATCATGTGTTTCGCATGGATTTGAAGCTAACTCGTTTGTTTCGCCTGCATTCGAAGCTAAATCATGTATATCACAAGTATTTGAAGCTAAACAATTTGATTCTCATGGATTTGAAGCTAAGCCTTCTACTCCGCATTGATTTGAAGCTAAACCATTTGTATCGCATGGATTTGAAGCTAAGCCTTCTACTGCGCATTGATTCGAAGCTAAATCATGTGTTTTGCTTGGATTTGAAGCTAACTCGATT
Organism: Megalopta genalis; assembly: GCF_051020955.1. Taxonomy (NCBI): domain Eukaryota; kingdom Metazoa; phylum Arthropoda; class Insecta; order Hymenoptera; family Halictidae; genus Megalopta; species Megalopta genalis. Next base: position 124,255 of record NW_027476218.1, on the reverse strand, counting down.
GTTTCGCATTCCTTCTACTTCGCATTGATTTGAAGTTTGGATTTGAAGCTAACTCGTTCGTTTCGCAATGCAGTTTATGCTAAATCATGTTTATCACAAGTATTTGAAACTATACCATTCGTTTCGCATGGATTTGAAGCTAAGCCTTCTACTTCGCATGATTTGAATCTAAATCATGTGTTTCGCATGGATTTGAAGCTAACTCGTATGTTTCGCCTGCATTTGAAGGTACATCATTTATATCGCAAGCATTAGAAGCTAATTCATTTTTGTCGCATGGATTTGAAGCTAAGCCTTCTACTTCGCATTGATTTGATGCTAAATCATGTGTTTCGCATGGATTTGAAGCTAACTCGTTTGTTTCGCATGCAGTTGAAGCTAAAACATGTACATCACAAGTATATAATATAATCCATCTGTTTCGCAAGAATATGAAGCTATGAAGCTAATCCATGTGATTCGCATGAATTTGAAGCTAAACCATTTGTTTCGCATGAATTTGAAGATAAGCCTTTTACTTCGCATTGATTTGAAGCTAAACCATTTGTTTCTCATGGATTTGATGCTAAACCTTCTTTATGGCATTGATTTGAATCTAAATTATGTGTTTCGCTTGGATTTGAAGCTAACTCGATTGTTTCGCATGCATTTGAAGCTAAATCATGTATGTCACAAGTATTTTAAGCTAAACCATTTGATTCGCATGGATTTGAATCTATGCCTTCTACTTCGTACTGATTCGAAGCTAAATCATGTGTTTTGCTGGATTTGTAGCTAACTCGATTGTTTCGCATTCCTTCTATTTCGCATCGATTTGAAGTTTGGATTTGAAGCTAGCTCGTTCGTTTCGCGATGCAGTTTATGCTAAATCATGTATAAAACAAGTATTTGAAGCTAAACCATTTATTTCGCATGTATTTGAAGCTAAGACTTATTCTTTGCATGTAATTGAAGCTAAATCATGTGTTTCGTTTGGATTTGAAGCTAACTCGTTTGTTTCGCATGCATTTGAAGCTAAATCATGTATATCACAAGTATTTTAAGCTAAACCATTTGATTCGCATGGATTTGAAACTAAGCCTTCTACTTCGCGCTGATTTGAAGCTAAATCATGATTTACGCTTGGACTTGAAGCTCACGCTTTTGTTTCACCTGCATTTGAAGCTATATCACTTATATCGCAAGTTTTTGAAGCTAAATCATATGTGTCGCATGGATACGATGCTACGCCTTCTACTTCGCATTGATTTGAAGGTAAGTCATGTGTAACGCATGGATTTGAAGCTAGCTCGTTTGTTACGCCTGCATTTGAATCTATATCAGTTATATCGCAAGTATATGAAGCTAAGTCATTTGTATCGCATGGATTTGATGCTAAGCCTTCTACTTCGCATTGATTTGATGCTAAATCATGTGTTTCTCTTGGATTTGAAGCTAACTCGTTTGTTGCGTATGCAGTTGAACCTAAATCACTTTTATCACAAGTATCTGAAGTTAAACCATTTGTTTCACATGGATTTGAAGCTAAGCTTTCTACTTCGCATTAATTTGGAGCAAAATCATGTGTTTCGCATGGATTTGAAGCTATCTCGTTTGTTTCGCCCGCATTTGAAGCTGTATCAATTATATTCGCAAGTATTTGTAACTAAATCATTCGTTACGCATTGATTTGAAGCTAAGCCTTCTACTTACGCATGAATTTGTAGCTAAATCATGTGTTTCGCATTGATTTGAAGATAAATCATGTGTTTCGCATGGATTTGATGCTCTCTCGTTTGTTTCGCATGCAGTTGAATTTAAATCACTTTTATCACAAGTATCTGAATCTAAACCATATGTTTCGCATGGTTTCGAAGATAAGGCTTCTACTTCGCATTGATTTGAAGCTAAATTATGTGATTCGCATGGATTTGACGCTAAGCCTTCTACTTCGCATTCATTTGAAACTAAATCATGTGTTTCGCTTGGATTTGAAGTTCAGGCGTTTGTTTCGCATGCAGTTGAAGCTAAATCATGTATATGACAAGTATTTGAAGCTAAACCAATCGTTTCGCATGGATTTGAAACTAAGCCTTCTAATTCGCATTGATTTGAAGCTAAATCATGTGTTTCGCTGCGATTTGAAGCTAACTCGTTTGTATCGCATGTAATTGAAGCTAGTTCATGTTTACCACAAGTATCTGAATCTAAACCCTCTGTTTCGCAAGAATATGGAGCTATGAAGCTAAACCATATGATTCGCATGAATGTGAAGCTAAATCATGTGTTTCGCATGGATTTGATGCTAACTCGTTTGTTTAGCCTGCATTTGACAATATATCATGTATAACACAAGTATCTGAATCTAAACCATCTGTTTCGCAAGAATGTGAAGCTATGAACCTAAACCATTTGTTTTGCATGAATATTAAGCTAAACCATGTGTTTCGAACGTATTTGAAGGTAAATCATGTGTTACGCTTAGATTTGAAGCTATCTCGCTTGTTTCGCCTGCATTTGAATCTATATCAGTTATATCGCTAGTATATGAAGCTAAATCATTTGTATCGCATGGATTTGATGCTAAGCCTTCTACTTCGCATTGATTTGAAGCTAAATCTTGTGTTTCTCTTGGATTTGAAGCTAACTCGTTTGTTTCGCATACAGCTGAATCTAAGTCATGTATATCACAAGTATTTGAAGCTAAACCATTTGATTCGCACGGATTTGAATCTAAGCCTTCCACTTCGCCTTAATTTGGAGAAAAATCATGTGTTTCGCATGGATTTGATGCTAACTCGTTTTTTTCGCCTGCATTTGAAGCTATATCACTTATATTCGCAAGTATTTGAAGCTGAATCATTCATTTCGCATGGATTCGAAGATAAGCCTTCTCTTTCGCATTGATTTGAAGCTAAATCATGTGTTTAGTTTGAATTTGAAGCTACCTCGTTTGTTTCGCATGCAGTTGAAGATAAATCATGTATATCACAAGTATTTGAAGATAAATCATTCCAATCGCATCGATCTGAAGCTAAGCATTCTACTTCGCATGAGTTTGAAGCTAAATCATGTGTTTCGCACGGATTTGATGTTAACTCGTTTGTTTCTCATACAGTTGAAGCTAAAACATGTACATCACAAGTATCTGAATATAATCCATCTGTTTCGCAAGAATATGAAGCTATGATGCTAATCCATGTGATTCGCATGAATTTGAAGCTAAACCATTTGTTTCGCATGGATTTGAAGATAAGCCATTTACTTCGCATTGATTTCAAGCTAAACCATTTGTTTCTCATGTATTTGATGCTAAACCTTCTACATGGCATTGATTTGAATCTAAATCATGTGTTTCGCTTGGATTTGAAGCTAACTCGATTGTTTCGCATGCATTTGAAGCTAAATCATGTATGTCACTAGTATTTTAAGCTAAACCATTTGATTCGCATGGATTTGAATATATGCCTTCTACTTCGTACTGATTCGAAGCTAAATCATGTGTTTTGCTTGGATTTGTAGCTAACTCGATTGTTTCGCATTCCCTCTACTTCGCATTGATTTGAAGTTTGGATTTGAAGCTAACTCGTTTGTTTCGCATGCATTTGAAGCTAAATCATGTATATCACAAGTATTTTAAGCTAAACCATTTATTTCGCATGTATTTGAAGCTTAGCCTTCTACTTCGCTCTGATTTGAAGCTAAATCATGATTTACGCTTGGACTTGAAGCTCACGCTTTTGTTTCACCTGCATTTGAAGCTATATCACTTATAACGCAAGTATTTGAAGCTAAATCATATGTGTCGCATGGATACGATGCTACGCCTTCTACTTCGCATTGATTTGAAGGTAAGTCATGTGTTACGCTTGGATTTGAAGCTAAGCTTTCTACTTCGCATTAATTTGGAGCCAAATCACGTGTTTCGCATGGATTTGAAACTAAATGATGTGTTTCGCATGGATATGAAGTTAACTCTTTTGTTTCGCCTGCATTTGAAGATAAATCATGTATATCACAAGTATTTGAAACTCAACCGTTTGATTCGCATGGATTTGAAGCTAACCCTTCTACTTCGCATTGATTTGCAGCTAAATCATGCGTTTCGCATGGATTTGAAGCTAACTCTTTTGTTTCGCCTGCATTTGAAGATAAATCATGTATATCACAAGTATTTGAAGCTAAACCGTTTGATTCGCATGGATTTGAAGCTAAGCCTTCTACTTCGCATTGATTTGCAGCTAAATCATGTGTTTCGCTTGGTTTTGAAGCTAACTCGTTTGTTTCGCTTGCAGTTGAAGCTAAATCATGTATATCAAAAGTATTTGAATCTAAGGCATTTGTTTCGCATGGATTTGAAGATAAGCCTCCTACTTCGCATTAATTAGAAGCTATCTCGATTGATTCGACTGCATTTGAATCTATACCACTTATATCGCAATTATCTGAAGATAAATCATTTGCTTCTCATGTATTAGAAGCTAAGCCGTCTATTTCGCACTGATTTGATGCTAAATCATATGTTTCGCTTGAATTTGAAGCTAACACGTTTGTTTCGCATGCAGTTGAAGCCAAAACATGTACATCACAAGTATCTGGATCTAATCCATCTGTTTCGCAAGAATATGAAGCTATAAAGCTAATCCATGTGATTCGCATGAATTTGAAGCTTAATCATGTGTTTCGCATGGATTTGAAGCTAACTCGTTTTCTTCGCCTGCATTTGAAGCTGAATTATGTGTATCACAAGTATTTGAAGCTAAACCATTTGTTTCGCATGGATTTGAAGCCAAGCCTTCAACTTCGCATTGATTTGAAGTTAAATCATGTGTTTCTCTTGGAATTGAAGCAAACTTGTTTGTTTCGCATGCTGTTGAAGCTAAATCATGTTTATCACAAGTATCTGAATCTAAACCATCTGTTTCGCAAGAATATGAAGCCATGAAGCTAAACCACGTGTTTCGCATGAATTTGAAACTAAATGATGGGTTTCGCATGGATTTGAAGCTAACTCTTTTGTTTCGCCTGCATTTGAAGATAAATCATGTATATCACAAGTATTTGAAGCTAAACCGTTTGATTCGCATGGATTTGAAGCTAAGCCTTCTACTTCGCATTGATTTGCAGCTAAATCATGTGTTTGGCTTGGATTTGAAGCTAACTCGTTTGTTTCGCCTGCATTTGAAGCTGAATCATGTATATCAAAAGTATTTGAAGCTAAACCATTTGTTTCGCATGAATTTGATGCTAAGCCTTCTACTTCGCATTAATTTGAAGCTAACTGGATTGATTCGACTGCATTTGAATCTATACCACTTATATCGCAATTATCTGAAAATAAATCATTTGCTTCTCATGTATTTGAAGCTAAGCCGTCTATTTCGCATTGATATGATGCTAAATCATATGTTTCGCTTGGATTTGAAGCTAACACGTTTGTTTCGCATGCAGTTGAATCCAAAACATGTACATCACAAGTATCTGGATCTAATCCATTCTTTTCGCAAGAATATGAAGCTATGAAGCTAATCCATGTGATTCGCATGAATTTGAAGCTTAATCATGTGTTTCGCATGGATTTGAAGCTGTATCACTTATATCGCAATTATCTGAAGATACATCATTTGTTTCTCATGTGTTTGAAGCTATGCCTTCTAGTACGCATTGATTCGAAGCTAAATCATGTGAATCGCATGGATTTGAAGCTAACTCGTTTGTTTCGCATGCAGTTGAAGCTAAATCATGTATATCACAAGTATTCGAAGCTAAACCATTTGTTTCGGATTGATTTGAAGCTAAGCCTTCTACTTCGCCTTGATTTGATGCTAAATCATATGTTTCGCACGGATTTGAAACTAACTCGTTTGTTTCGTCTTCATTTGATGCTGTTTCATTTATATCGCAAGTATTTGAAGCTAAACCATTTGTTTCGGATGGATTGGAAGATAAGCCTTCTACTTCGCATTGATTTAAATCTAAATCGTGTGTAAGGCATGGATTTGAAGCTAACTCGTTTGATTCGCCTGCATTTGAAGTTAAATCATGTATATCACAAGTATTTGAAGCTAAACCATTTGTTTCGAATGGTTTTGAAGATAAGCCTCCTACTTCCCAGTAATTTGAAGCTAACTCGATTGATTCGACTGCATTTGAATCTATATCACTTATTTCGTAATTATCTGAAGATAAATCATTTGCTTCTCATGTATTTGAAGCTAAGCCGTCTATTTCGCATTGATGTGAAGCTAAATCATGAGTTTCGCATGGATTTGAAGCTAACTCGTTTGTTTCGCATGCAGTTGAATCAAAATCATGTATATCACAAGTATTTGAAGCTAAACCATTTGTTTCGCATGGATGCGATTATCAGCCTTCCACTTCGCATTGATTTGAAGCTAAATCATGTGTTTCGCTTGGATTTGACGCTAACTCGTTTATTTCGCATGCAGTTGAAGCTCAATCATGTATATCACAAGTATTTGAAGCTAAACCATTTGTTTCGCATGGATTCGAAAATCAGCCTTCGATTTCGCATTGATTTGAAGCTAAATCATGAGTTTCGCATGGATTTGAAGCTAACTCGTTTGTTTCGCCTGCATGTGAAGCTACATCATGTATATCACAAGTATTTGAAGCTAAACCATTGTTTCGCATGGATTCGAAAATCAGCCTTCTATTTCGCAATGATTTGAAGCTAAATCATGTGTTTCACTTGGATTTAAAGCTAACACGTTTGTTTCGCCTGCATGTGAAGCTAAATCATGTATATCACAAGTATTTGAAGCTAAACCATTTGATTCGCATGGATTTGAAGCTAAGCCTTCTACTTCGCATTGATTTTGAAGCTAAATCAAGTGTTTCGTTTGGATTGGAAGAAACTCGTTTGTTTTGCATGCAGTTGAAGCTATATCACTTATGCTCGCAAGTATTTGAAGCTAAATCATACGTTTCGCATGGAGTTAGAGCTGAGCCTCCACTTCGCATTGATTTGAAGCTAAATCATGTGTTTCGCTTGGATTTAAAGCTAACACGTTTGTTTCGCATGCAGTTGAAGCTATATCACTTATGCTCGCAAGTATTTGAAGCTAAATCATACGTTTCGCATGGAGTTAGAGCTGAGCATTCCACTTCGCATTCATTTGAAGCTAAGTCATGTGTTTCGCTTGGATATTGAAGTTAACTCGTTATTTTCGCATGCAGTTGAAGCTAAATCATGTATATCACAAGTATTTGAAGCTAAACCATTTGATTCGCATGGATTTGAAGCTGAGCCTTCTACTTCGCATTTATTTGAAGCTACATCATGTGTTTCGTTTGGATTTGAAGAAAACTCGTTTGTTTCGCATGCAGTTGAAGCTATATCACTTATGCTCGCAAGTATTTGAAGCTAAATCATTCGTTTCGCATGGAGTTGAAGCTAAGCCTTCAACTTCGCATTGATTTGAAGATAAATCATGTGTTTCGCTTGGATTTAAAGCTAACACGTTTGTTTCGCATGCAGTTGAAGCTCAATCATGTATATCACAAGTATTTGAAGCTAAACCATTTGTGTCGCATGGAGTTGGAGCTAAGCCTTCCACTTCGCATTGATTTGAAGCTAAATCATGTGTTTCGCATGGATTTAAAGCTAACACGTTTGTTTCGCATGCCGTTGAAGCTAATCATGTATATCACAAGTATTTGAAGATAATCCATTTGTTTTGCATGGATTCGAAAATCTGCTTTCCATTCGCATTGATTGAAGCAAAATCATGAGTTTCGCATGGATTTGAAGCTAACTCGTTGTTTCGCATGGATTGATGCTATCTCGTTTGTTTCGCATGCAGTTGAATCAAAATCATGTATATCACAAGTATTTGATGCTAAACAATTTGATTCGCATGGATTTGGAGCTAAGCCTTCTACTTCGCATCGATTTGAAGCTAACTCGTTTGTTTCGCATGCAGTTGAAGCTAAATCATGTATATCACAAGTATTTGAAGCTAAACCATTTGATTCCCATTGATTTGGAGCTAAGCCTTATCCTATCGCATTGATTTGGAGCAATATCATGTGTTTCGCGTGGATTTATAGCTAACACGTTTGTTTCGCATGCAGTTGAAGCTAAATCATGTATATCACAAGTACTTGAAGCGAAACCATTTGTTTCGCATGGATTCGAAAATCAGACTTCTATTTCGCATTGATCTGAAGCTAAATCATGTTTTTCGCATGGATTTAAAGCTAACACGTTTGTTTCGCATGCAGTTGAAGCTCAATCATGTATATCACAAGTATTTGAAGCTAAACCATTTGTGTCGCATTGGTTTTGAACCTAAGCCTTCTACTTTGCATTGATTTGAAGCTAAATCATGTGTTACGCTTGGATATGAAGCTCACTCGTTTGTTTTTCCAGCATTTGAAGCTATATTACTTATATCGCAAGTATTTGAAGCTGAAACCATTTGTTTCGCATGAATATTAAGCTAAACCATGTGCTTCTAATGAATTTGAAGCTAAATCATGTTTTTCACATGGATTTGAAGCTAACTCGTTTGTTTCACATGCAGTTGTAGCTAAATTATGTATATCATATGTATTTGAAACTAAACCATTTGTTTCGCATTGATTTGAAGATAAGCATTCTACTTCGCATTGATTTGAAGCTAAGCCTTCTACTTCGCATTGATTTGAAGGTAAATCATGTGTTTCGCTTGGATTGAAGCTAACTCGTTTGTTTCGCATGCAGTTGAAGCTAAATCATGTTTATCACAAGTAGCTGAATCTAAACGATCTGTTTCGCATGAATATTAAGCTAAACCATGTGCTTCGCATGAATTTGAGTCTAAATCATGTGTTTCGCTTGGAGTTGAAGCTAAGCCTTCCACTTCGCATTCATTTGAAGATAAATCATGTGTTTCGCTTGGATTTAAAGCTAACACGTTTGTTTCGCATGCAGTTGAAGCTCAATCATGTATATCACAAGTATTTGAAGCTAAACCATTTGTGTCGCATGGAGTTGGAGCTAAGCCTTCCACTTCGCATTGATTTGAAGCTAAATCATGTGTTTCGCATGGATTTAAAGCTAACACGTTTGTTTCGCACGCAGTTGAAGCTCAATCATGTATATCACAAGTATTTGAAGCTAAACCATTTGTGTCGCATGGAGTTGGAGCTAAGCCTTCCACTTCGCATTGATTTCGAGCTAAATCATGTGTTTCCCATGGATTTAAAGCTAACACGATTGTTTCGCATGCAGTTGAAGCTAAATCATGTGTATCACAAGTATTGAAGATAATCCATTTGTTTTGCATGGATTCGAAAATCAGCTTTCTATTTCGCATTGATTTGAAGCCAAATAATGTGTTTCTCATGGATTTGAAGCTAACTCGTTTGTTTCGCATGGATTTGAAGCTAACTCGTTTGTTTCGCATGGATATGAAGCTAACTCATTTGTTTCGCATGCAGTTGAATCAAAATCATGTATATCACAAGTATTTGAAGCTAATCCATTTGATTCCCATGGATTTGAAGATGAGCCTTCTACTTCGCATTGATTTGAAGCTAAATCATGTGTAGCGCATGGATCTGAAGCTAACTCGTTTGTTTTGCATGCAGTTGAAGCTAAATCATGTATATCACAAGTATTTGAAGCTAAACCATTGGATTCGCATGAACTTGAAGCTAAGCCTTCTACTTCGCATTGATTTGAAGCTAAATCATGTGTTTCACATGGATGTGAAGCTAACTCGTTTGTTTCGCATGCAGTTGAATCAAAATCATGTATATCACAAGTATTTGATGCTAAACCATTTGATTCGCATGGATATGGAGCTAAGCCTTCTACTTCGCATCGATTTGAAGCTAAATGATTTGTTTCGCTTGGTTTTGATGCTAACTCTTTTGTTTCGCTTGCATTTGAAGATAAGTCATGTATAGCACAAGTATTTGAAGCTAAACCAATTGTTTCGCATGGATTTGAAGATGAGCCTTCACTTCGCACTGATTTGAAGCTAAATCATGTGTTTCGCTTGGATTTAAAGCTAACACGTTTGTTTCGCCTGCATGTGAAGCTAAATCATGTATATCACAAGTATTTGAAGCTAAACCATTTGATTCGCATGGATTTGAAGCTAAGCCTTCTACTTCGCATTGATTTGAAGCTAAATCAAGTGTTTCGTTTGGATTTGAAGAAAACTCGTTTGTTTTGCATGCAGTTGAAGCTATATCACTTATGCTCGCAAGTATTTGAAGCTAAATCATACGTTTCGCATGGAGTTAGAGCTGAGCCTTCCACTTCGCATTGATTTGAAGCTAAATCATGTGTTTCGCATGGATTTAAAGCTAACACGTTTGTTTCGCATGCAGTTGAAGCTATATCACTTATGCTCGCAAGTATTTGAAGCTAAATCATACGTTTCGCATGGAGTTAGAGCTGAGCCTTCCACTTCGCATTGATTTGAAGCTAACTCGATTGTTTCGCCTGCATTTGAAGCTGAATCATGTATATCACAAGTATTTGAAGCTAAATCATTTGTTTCGCATGAATTTGAAGCTAAGCCTTCTACTTGGCATTGATTTGAATCTAAATCATGTGTTTCGCTTGGTTTTGAAGCTAACTCATCTGTAACGCATGCAGTTGAAGGTGAATCATGTATATCACAAGTATTTGAATCTAAACCGTTTGATTCGCATGGATTTGAAGCTAAGCCTTCTACTTGGCATTGATTTGAATCGAAATCATGTGTTTCGCTTGGTTTTGAAGCTAACTCATCTGTAACGCATGCAGTTGAAGGTGAATCATGTATATCACAAGTATTTGAATCTAAACCGATTGATTCGCATGGATTTAAAGATAAGCCTTCTACTTCGCATTGATTCGCAGCTAAATCATGTGTTTCGCTTGGTTTTGAAGCTAACTCTTTTGTTTCGCCTGCATTTGAAGATAAATCATGTACATCACAAGTATTTGAAGCTAAACCGTTTGATTCGCATGGATTTGAAGCTAAGCCTTCTACTTCGCATTGATTTGCAGCTAAATCATGTGTTTCGCTTGCTTTTGAAGCTAACTCCTTTGCTTCGCATGCAGTTGAAGCTGAATCATGTATATCACAAGTATTTGAAGCTAAACCATTTCTTTCGCATGAATTTGAAGCTAAGCCTTCTACTTCGCATTGATTTGAAGCTAAATAATGTGTGTCGCTTGGTTTTGAAGCTAACTCGTTTGTTTCGCATGCAGTTGAAGCTAAATCATGTATATCACAAGAATTTGAAGCTAAACCATTTGTTTCGCATGGATTTGAAGATAAGCCTCGTACTTCGCATTAATTTGAAGCTAACTCGATTGATTCGACTGCATTTGAAACTATGTCACTTATATCGCAATTATCTGAAGATAAATCATTTGCTTGTCATGTATTTGAAGCTAAGCCGTCTATTTCGCACTGATTTGAAGCTAAATCAAATGTTTCGCATGGATTTGAAGCTAACTCTTTTGTTTCGCCTGCATTTGAAGATAAATCATGTATATCACAAGTATTTGAAGCTAAACCATTTGTTTCTCATGTATTTGAAGCTAAGCCTTCCAATTCGCATTGATTTGAAGCTAACTCGATTGTTTCGCCTGTATATGAATCTATATCACTTATATCGCAATTATCTGAAGATAAATCATTCGTTTCTCATGTATTTGAAGATAAGCCGTGTACTTCGCATTGATTTGAAGCTAAACCATGTGTTTCGCATGGATTTGAAGCTAACTCTTTTGTTTCGACTGCATCTGAAGATAAATCATGTATATCACAAGTATTTGAAGCTAAACTGTTTGATTCGCATGGATTTGAAGCTAAGCCTTCTACTTCGCATTGATTTGCAGCTAAATCATGTGTTTCGCTTGGTTTTGAATCTAACTCGTTAGTTTCGCTTGCAGTTGAAGCTGAATCATGTATATCACAATTATTTGAAGCTAAACCATTTCTTTCGCATGAATTTGAAGCTAAGCCTTCTACTTCGCATTGATTTGAAGCTAACTCGATTGTTTCGCCTGCATTTGAAGCTGAATCATGTATGTCACAAGTATTTGAAGCTAAACCATTTGTTCCGCATGAATTTGAAGCTAAGCCTTCTACTTGGCATTGATTTGAATCTAAATCATGTGTTTCGCTTGGTTTTGAAGCTAACTCATCTGTAACGCATGCAGTTGAAGGTGAATCATGTATATCACAAGTATTTGAATCTAAACCGATTGATTCGCATGGATTTAAAGATAAGCCTTCTACTTCGCATTGATTCGCAGCTAAATCATGTGTTTCGCTTGGTTTTGAAGCTAACTCGTTAGTTTCGCTTGCAGTTGAAGCTGAATCATGTATATCACAATTATTTGAAGCTAAACCATTTCTTTCGCATGAATTTGAAGCTAAGCCTTCTACTTCGCATTGATTTGAAGCTAACTCGATTGTTTCGCCTGCATTTGAAGCTGAATCATGTATATCACAAGTATTTGAATCTAAACCGATTGATTCGCATGGATTTAAAGATAAGCCTTCTACTTCGCATTGATTCGCAGCTAAATCATGTGTTTCGCTTGGTTTTGAAGCTAACTCTTTTGTTTCGCCTGCATTTGAAGATAAATCATGTACATCACAAGTATTTGAAGCTAAACCGTTTGATTCGCATGGATTTGAAGCTAAGCCTTCTACTTCGCATTGATTTGCAGCTAAATCATGTGTTTCGCTTGCTTTTGAAGCTAACTCGTTTGCTTCGCATGCAGTTGAAGCTGAATCATGTATATCACAAGTATTTGAAGCTAAACCATTTCTTTCGCATGAATTTGAAGCTAAGCCTTCTACTTCGCATTGATTTGAAGCTAAATCATGTGTGTCGCTTGGTTTTGAAGCTAACTCGTTTGTTTCGCATGCAGTTGAAGCTAAATCATGTATATCACAAGAATTTGAAGCTAAACCATTTGTTTCGCATGGATTTGAAGATAAGCCTCGTACTTCGCATTAATTTGAAGCTAACTCGATTGATTCGACTGCATTTGAATCTATATCACTTATTTCGCAATTATCTGAAGATAAATCATTTGCTTCTCATGTATTTGAAGCTAAGCCGTCTATTTCGCATTGATGTGAAGCTAAATCATGAGTTTCGCATGGATTTGAAGCTAACTCGTTTGTTTCGCATGCAGTTGAATCAAAATCATGTATATCACAAGTATTTGAAGCTAAACCATTTGTTTCGCATGGATTCGATGATCAGCCTTCCACTTCGCATTGATTTGAAGCTAAATCATGTGTTTCGCTTGGATTTGACGCTAACTCGTTTATTTCGCATGCAGTTGAAGCTCAATCATGTATATCACAAGTATTTGAAGCTAAACCATTTTTTTCGCATGGATTCGAAAATCAGCCTTCTATTTCGCATTGATTTGAAGCTAAATCATGAGTTTCGCATGGATTTGAAGCTAACTCGTTTGTTTCGCCTGCATGTGAAGCTACATCATGTATATCACAAGTATTTGAAGCTAAACCATTTGTTTCGCATGGATTCGAAAATCAGCCTTCTATTTCGCAATGATTTGAAGCTAAATCATGTGTTTCACTTGGATTTAAAGCTAACACGTTTGTTTCGCCTGCATGTGAAGCTAAATCATGTATATCACAAGTATTTGAAGCTAAACCATTTGATTCGCATGGATTTGAAGCTAAGCCTTCTACTTCGCATTGATTTGAAGCTAAATCAAGTGTTTCGTTTGGATTGGAAGAAAACTCGTTTGTTTTGCATGCAGTTGAAGCTATATCACTTATGCTCGCAAGTATTTGAAGCTAAATCATACGTTTCGCATGGAGTTAGAGCTGAGCCTTCCACTTCGCATTGATTTGAAGCTAAATCATGTGTTTCGCTTGGATTTAAAGCTAACACGTTTGTTTCGCATGCAGTTGAAGCTATATCACTTATGCTCGCAAGTATTTGAAGCTAAATCATACGTTTCGCATGGAGTTAGAGCTGAGCATTCCACTTCGCATTCATTTGAAGCTAAGTCATGTGTTTCGCTTGGATTTGAAGTTAACTCGTTATTTTCGCATGCAGTTGAAGCTAAATCATGTATATCACAAGTATTTGAAGCTAAACCATTTGATTCGCATGGATTTGAAGCTGAGCCTTCTACTTCGCATTTATTTGAAGCTACATCAAGTGTTTCGTTTGGATTTGAAGAAAACTCGTTTGTTTCGCATGCAGTTGAAGCTATATCACTTATGCTCGCAAGTATTTGAAGCTAAATCATTCGTTTCGCATGGAGTTGAAGCTAAGCCTTCAACTTCGCATTGATTTGAAGATAAATCATGTGTTTCGCTTGGATTTAAAGCTAACACGTTTGTTTCGCATGCAGTTGAAGCTCAATCATGTATATCACAAGTATTTGAAGCTAAACCATTTGTGTCGCATGGAGTTGGAGCTAAGCCTTCCACTTCGCATTGATTTGAAGCTAAATCATGTGTTTCGCATGGATTTAAAGCTAACACGTTTGTTTCGCATGCCGTTGAAGCTAAATCATGTATATCACAAGTATTTGAAGATAATCCATTTGTTTTGCATGGATTCGAAAATCTGCTTTCCATTTCGCATTGATTTGAAGCAAAATCATGAGTTTCGCATGGATTTGAAGCTAACTCGTTTGTTTCGCATGGATTTGATGCTATCTCGTTTGTTTCGCATGCAGTTGAATCAAAATCATGTATATCACAAGTATTTGATGCTAAACAATTTGATTCGCATGGATTTGGAGCTAAGCCTTCTACTTCGCATCGATTTGAAACTAACTCGTTTGTTTCGCATGCAGTTGAAGCTAAATCATGTATATCACAAGTATTTGAAACTAAACCATTTGATTCCCATTGATTTGGAGCTAAGCCTTATCCTTCGCATTGATTTGGAGCAATATCATGTGTTTCGCGTGGATTTATAGCTAACACGTTTGTTTCGCATGCAGTTGAAGCTAAATCATGTATATCACAAGTACTTGAAGCGAAACCATTTGTTTCGCATGGATTCGAAAATCAGACTTCTATTTCGCATTGATCTGAAGCTAAATCATGTTTTTCGCATGGATTTAAAGCTAACACGTTTGTTTCGCATGCAGTTGAAGCTCAATCATGTATATCACAAGTATTTGAAGCTAAACCATTTGTGTCGCATTGGTTTTGAACCTAAGCCTTCTACTTTGCATTGATTTGAAGCTAAATCATGTGTTACGCTTGGATATGAAGCTCACTCGTTTGTTTTTCCAGCATTTGAAGCTATATTACTTATATCGCAAGTATTTGAAGCTGAACCATTTGTTTCGCATGAATATTAAGCTAAACCATGTGCTTCTAATGAATTGAAGCTAAATCATGTTTTTCACATGGATTTGAAGCTAACTCGTTTGTTTCGCATGCAGTTGTAGCTAAATTATGTATATCATATGTATTTGAAACTAAACCATTTGTTTCGCATTGATTTGAAGATAAGCATTCTACTTCGCATTGATTTGAAGCTAAGCCTTCTACTTCGCATTGATTTGAAGGTAAATCATGTGTTTCGCTTGGATTTGAAGCTAACTCGTTTGTTTCGCATGCAGTTGAAGCTAAATCATGTTTATCACAAGTATTTGAAGCTAAACCATTTGATTCGCATGGATTTGAAGCTGAGCCTTCTACTTCGCATTTATTTGAAGCTACATCAAGTGTTTCGTTTGGATTTGAAGAAAACTCGTTTGTTTCGCATGCAGTTGAAGCTATATCACTTATGCTCGCAAGTATTTGAAGCTAAATCATTCGTTTCGCATGGAGTTGAAGCTAAGCCTTCAACTTCGCATTGATTTGAAGATAAATCATGTGTTTCGCTTGGATTTAAAGCTAACACGTTTGTTTCGCATGCAGTTGAAGCTCAATCATGTATATCACAAGTATTTGAAGCTAAACCATTTGTGTCGCATGGAGTTGGAGCTAAGCCTTCCACTTCGCATTGATTTGAAGCTAAATCATGTGTTTCGCATGGATTTAAAGCTAACACGTTTGTTTCGCATGCCGTTGAAGCTAAATCATGTATATCACAAGTATTTGAAGATAATCCATTTGTTTTGCATGGATTCGAAAATCTGCTTTCCATTTCGCATTGATTTGAAGCAAAATCATGAGTTTCGCATGGATTTGAAGCTAACTCGTTTGTTTCGCATGGATTTGATGCTATCTCGTTTGTTTCGCATGCAGTTGAATCAAAATCATGTATATCACAAGTATTTGATGCTAAACAATTTGATTCGCATGGATTTGGAGCTAAGCCTTCTACTTCGCATCGATTTGAAGCTAACTCGTTTGTTTCGCATGCAGTTGAAGCTAAATCATGTATATCACAAGTATTTGAAGCTAAACCATTTGATTCCCATTGATTTGGAGCTAAGCCTTATCCTTCGCATTGATTTGGAGCAATATCATGTGTTTCGCGTGGATTTATAGCTAACACGTTTGTTTCGCATGCAGTTGAAGCTAAATCATGTATATCACAAGTACTTGAAGCGAAACCATTTGTTTCGCATGGATTCGAAAATCAGACTTCTATTCGCATTGATCTGAAGCTAAATCATGTTTTTCGCATGGATTTAAAGCTAACACGTTTGTTTCGCATGCAGTTGAAGCTCAATCATGTATATCACAAGTATTTGAAGCTAAACCATTTGTGTCGCATTGGTTTTGAACCTAAGCCTTCTACTTTGCATTGATTTGAAGCTAAATCATGTGTTACGCTTGGATATGAAGCTCACTCGTTTGTTTTTCCAGCATTTGAAGCTATATTACTTATATCGCAAGTATTTGAAGCTGAACCATTTGTTTCGCATGAATATTAAGCTAAACCATGTGCTTCTAATGAATTTGAAGCTAAATCATGTTTTTCACATGGATTTGAAGCTAACTCGTTTGTTTCGCATGCAGTTGTAGCTAAATTATGTATATCATATGTATTTGAAACTAAACCATTTGTTTCGCATTGATTTGAAGATAAGCATTCTACTTCGCATTGATTTGAAGCTAAGCCTTCTACTTCGCATTGATTTGAAGGTAAATCATGTGTTTCGCTTGGATTTGAAGCTAACTCGTTTGTTTCGCATGCAGTTGAAGCTAAATCATGTTTATCACAAGTATTTGAAGCTAAACCATTTGATTCGCATGGATTGAAGCTGAGCCTTCTACTTCGCATTTATTTGAAGCTACATCAAGTGTTTCGTTTGGATTTGAAGAAAACTCGTTTGTTTCGCATGCAGTTGAAGCTATATCACTTATGCTCGCAAGTATTTGAAGCTAAATCATTCGTTTCGCATGGAGTTGAAGCTAAGCCTTCAACTTCGCATTGATTTGAAGATAAATCATGTGTTTCGCTTGGATTTAAAGCTAACACGTTTGTTTCGCATGCAGTTGAAGCTCAATCATGTATATCACAAGTATTTGAAGCTAAACCATTTGTGTCGCATGGAGTTGGAGCTAAGCCTTCCACTTCGCATTGATTTGAAGCTAAATCATGTGTTTCGCATGGATTTAAAGCTAACACGTTTGTTTCGCATGCCGTTGAAGCTAAATCATGTATATCACAAGTATTTGAAGATAATCCATTTGTTTTGCATGGATTCGAAAATCTGCTTTCCATTTCGCATTGATTTGAAGCAAAATCATGAGTTTCGCATGGATTTGAAGCTAACTCGTTTGTTTCGCATGGATTTGATGCTATCTCGTTTGTTTCGCATGCAGTTGAATCAAAATCATGTATATCACAAGTATTTGATGCTAAACAATTTGATTCGCATGGATTTGGAGCTAAGCCTTCTACTTCGCATCGATTTGAAGCTAACTCGTTTGTTTCGCATGCAGTTGAAGCTAAATCATGTATATCACAAGTATTTGAAGCTAAACCATTTGATTCCCATTGATCTGGTGCTAAGCCTTATCCTTCGCATTGATTTGGAGCAATATCATGTGTTTCGCGTGGATTTATAGCTAACACGTTTGTTTCGCATGCAGTTGAAGCTAAATCATGTATATCACAAGTACTTGAAGCGAAACCATTTGTTTCGCATGGATTCGAAAATCAGACTTCTATTTCGCATTGATCTGAAGCTAAATCATGTTTTTCGCATGGATTTAAAGCTAACACGTTTGTTTCGCATGCAGTTGAAGCTCAATCATGTATATCACAAGTATTTGAAGCTAAACCATTTGTGTCGCATTGGTTTTGAACCTAAGCCTTCTACTTTGCATTGATTTGAAGCTAAATCATGTGTTACGCTTGGATATGAAGCTCACTCGTTTGTTTTTCCAGCATTTGAAGCTATATTACTTATATCGCAAGTATGTGAAGCTGAACCATTTGTTTCGCATGAATATTAAGCTAAACCATGTGCTTCTAATGAATTTGAAGCTAAATCATGTTTTTCACATGGATTTGAAGCTAACTCGTTTGTTTCGCATGCAGTTGTAGCTAAATTATGTATATCATATGTATTTGAAACTAAACCATTTGTTTCGCATTGATTTGAAGATAAGCATTCTACTTCGCATTGATTTGAAGCTAAGCCTTCTACTTCGCATTGATTTGAAGGTAAATCATGTGTTTCGCTTGGATTTGAAGCTAACTCGTTTGTTTCGAATGCAGTTGAAGCTAAATCATGTTTATCACAAGTAGCTGAATCTAAACGATCTGTTTCGCATGAATATTAAGCTAAACCATGTGCTTCGCATGAATTTGAGTCTAAATCATGTGTTTCGCTTGGAGTTGAAGCTAAGCCTTCCACTTCGCATTCATTTGAAGATAAATCATGTGTTTCGCTTGGATTTAAAGCTAACACGTTTGTTTCGCATGCAGTTGAAGCTCAATCATGTATATCACAAGTATTTGAAGCTAAACCATTTGTGTCGCATGGAGTTGGAGCTAAGCCTTCCACTTCGCATTGATTTGAAGCTAAATCATGTGTTTCGCATGGATTTAAAGCTAACACGTTTGTTTCGCACGCAGTTGAAGCTAAATCATGTATATCACAAGTATTTGAAGATAATCCATTTGTTTTGCATGGATTCGAAAATCAGCTTTCCATTTCGCATTGATTTGAAGATAAATCATGTGTTTCGCTTGGATTTAAAGCTAACACGTTTGTTTCGCATGCAGTTGAAGCTCAATCATGTATATCACAAGTATTTGAAGCTAAACCATTTGTGTCGCATGGAGTTGGAGCTAAGCCTTCCACTTCGCATTGATTTCGAGCTAAATCATGTGTTTCGCATGGATTTAAAGCTAACACGATTGTTTCGCATGCAGTTGAAGCTAAATCATGTGTATTACAAGTATTTGAAGATAATCCATTTGTTTTGCATGGATTCGAAAATCAGCTTTCTATTTCGCATTGATTTGAAGCCAAATAATGTGTTTCTCATGGGTTTGAAGCTAACTCGTTTGTTTCGCATGGATTTGAAGCTAACTCGTTTGTTTCGCATGGATATGAAGCTAACTCATTTGTTTCGCATGCAGTTGAATCAAAATCATGTATATCACAAGTATTTGAAGCTAATCCATTTGATTCCCATGGATTTGAAGATGAGCCTTCTACTTCGCATTGATTTGAAGCTAAATCATGTGTAGCGCATGGATTTGAAGCTAACTCGTTTGTTTCGCCTGCCGTTAAAGCTAAATCATGTATATCACAAGTATTAGTAGCTAAACCATGTGTTTCGCATGAATTTGAAGCTAAATGATGTCTTTCGCATGGATTTGAAGCTAACTCTTTTGTTTCGCCTGCAGTTGATGCTAAATCATTTATATCACAAGTATTTGAAGCTAAACCATTTATTTCGCATGGATTTGAAGACAAGCCTTCTACTTCGCATTGATTTGAAGCTAATTTGAAGCTCGATTGTTTCACCTGCATTTGAAGCTACATCACTTATATCGCAATTATCTGAAGCTAACTCGTTTGTTTTGCATGCAGTTGAAGCTAAATCATGTATATCACAAGTATTTGAAGCTAAACCATTGGTTTCGCATGAACTTGAAGCTAAGCCTTCTACTTCGCATTGATTTGAAGCTAAATCATGTGTTTCACATGGATGTGAAGCTAACTCGTTTGTTTCGCATGCAGTTGAATCAAAATCATGTATATCACAAGTATTTGATGCTAAACCATTTGATTCGCATGGATATGGAGCTAAGCCTTCTACTTCGCATCGATTTGAAGCTAAATGATTTGTTTCGCTTGGTTTTGATGCTAACTCTTTTGTTTCGCTTGCATTTGAAGATAAGTCATGTATAGCACAAGTATTTGAAGCTAAACCAATTGTTTCGCATGGATTTGAAGATGAGCCTTCCACTTCGCACTGATTTGAAGCTAAATCATGTGTTTCGCTTGGATTTAAAGCTAACACGTTTGTTTCGCCTGCATGTGAAGCTAAATCATGTATATCACAAGTATTTGAAGCTAAACCATTTGATTCGCATGGATTTGAAGCTAAGCCTTCTACTTCGCATTGATTTGAAGCTAAATCAAGTGTTTCGCATGGATTTGAAGCTAACTCGTTTGTTTCGCATGGATTTGATGCTATCTCGTTTGTTTCGCATGCAGTTGAATCAAAATCATGTATATCACAAGTATTTGATGCTAAACAATTTGATTCGCATGGATTTGGAGCTAAGCCTTCTACTTCGCATCGATTTGAAGCTAACTCGTTTGTTTCGCATGCAGTTGAAGCTAAATCATGTATATCACAAGTATTTGAAGCTAAACCATTTGATTCCCATTGATTTGGAGCTAAGCCTTATCCTTCGCATTGATTTGGAGCAATATCATGTGTTTCGCGTGGATTTATAGCTAACACGTTTGTTTCGCATGCAGTTGAAGCTAAATCATGTATATCACAAGTACTTGAAGCGAAACCATTTGTTTCGCATGGATTCGAAAATCAGACTTCTATTTCGCATTGATCTGAAGCTAAATCATGTTTTTCGCATGGATTTAAAGCTAACACGTTTGTTTCGCATGCAGTTGAAGCTCAATCATGTATATCACAAGTATTTGAAGCTAAACCATTTGTGTCGCATTGGTTTTGAACCTAAGCCTTCTACTTTGCATTGATTTGAAGCTAAATCATGTGTTACGCTTGGATATGAAGCTCACTCGTTTGTTTTTCCAGCATTTGAAGCTATATTACTTATATCGCAAGTATTTGAAGCTGAACCATTTGTTTCGCATGAATATTAAGCTAAACCATGTGCTTCTAATGAATTTGAAGCTAAATCATGTTTTTCACATGGATTTGAAGCTAACTCGTTTGTTTCGCATGCAGTTGTAGCTAAATTATGTATATCATATGTATTTGAAACTAAACCATTTGTTTCGCATTGATTTGAAGATAAGCATTCTACTTCGCATTGATTTGAAGCTAAGCCTTCTACTTCGCATTGATTTGAAGGTAAATCATGTGTTTCGCTTGGATTTGAAGCTAACTCGTTTGTTTCGCATGCAGTTGAAGCTAAATCATGTTTATCACAAGTATTTGAAGCTAAACCATTTGATTCGCATGGATTTGAAGCTGAGCCTTCTACTTCGCATTTATTTGAAGCTACATCAAGTGTTTCGTTTGGATTTGAAGAAAACTCGTTTGTTTCGCATGCAGTTGAAGCTATATCACTTATGCTCGCAAGTATTTGAAGCTAAATCATTCGTTTCGCATGGAGTTGAAGCTAAGCCTTCAACTTCGCATTGATTTGAAGATAAATCATGTGTTTCGCTTGGATTTAAAGCTAACACGTTTGTTTCGCATGCAGTTGAAGCTCAATCATGTATATCACAAGTATTTGAAGCTAAACCATTTGTGTCGCATGGAGTTGGAGCTAAGCCTTCCACTTCGCATTGATTTGAAGCTAAATCATGTGTTTCGCATGGATTTAAAGCTAACACGTTTGTTTCGCATGCCGTTGAAGCTAAATCATGTATATCACAAGTATTTGAAGATAATCCATTTGTTTTGCATGGATTCGAAAATCTGCTTTCCATTTCGCATTGATTTGAAGCAAAATCATGAGTTTCGCATGGATTTGAAGCTAACTCGTTTGTTTCGCATGGATTTGATGCTATCTCGTTTGTTTCGCATGCAGTTGAATCAAAATCATGTATATCACAAGTATTTGATGCTAAACAATTTGATTCGCATGGATTTGGAGCTAAGCCTTCTACTTCGCATCGATTTGAAGCTAACTCGTTTGTTTCGCATGCAGTTGAAGCTAAATCATGTATATCACAAGTATTTGAAGCTAAACCATTTGATTCCCATTGATTTGGAGCTAAGCCTTATCCTTCGCATTGATTTGGAGCAATATCATGTGTTTCGCGTGGATTTATAGCTAACACGTTTGTTTCGCATGCAGTTGAAGCTAAATCATGTATATCACAAGTACTTGAAGCGAAACCATTTGTTTCGCATGGATTCGAAAATCAGACTTCTATTTCGCATTGATCTGAAGCTAAATCATGTTTTTCGCATGGATTTAAAGCTAACACGTTTGTTTCGCATGCAGTTGAAGCTCAATCATGTATATCACAAGTATTTGAAGCTAAACCATTTGTGTCGCATTGGTTTTGAACCTAAGCCTTCTACTTTGCATTGATTTGAAGCTAAATCATGTGTTACGCTTGGATATGAAGCTCACTCGTTTGTTTTTCCAGCATTTGAAGCTATATTACTTATATCGCAAGTATTTGAAGCTGAACCATTTGTTTCGCATGAATATTAAGCTAAACCATGTGCTTCTAATGAATTTGAAGCTAAATCATGTTTTTCACATGGATTTGAAGCTAACTCGTTTGTTTCGCATGCAGTTGTAGCTAAATTATGTATATCATATGTATTTGAAACTAAACCATTTGTTTCGCATTGATTTGAAGATAAGCATTCTACTTCGCATTGATTTGAAGCTAAGCCTTCTACTTCGCATTGATTTGAAGGTAAATCATGTGTTTCGCTTGGATTTGAAGCTAACTCGTTTGTTTCGCATGCAGTTGAAGCTAAATCATGTTTATCACAAGTATTTGAAGCTAAACCATTTGATTCGCATGGATTTGAAGCTGAGCCTTCTACTTCGCATTTATTTGAAGCTACATCAAGTGTTTCGTTTGGATTTGAAGAAAACTCGTTTGTTTCGCATGCAGTTGAAGCTATATCACTTATGCTCGCAAGTATTTGAAGCTAAATCATTCGTTTCGCATGGAGTTGAAGCTAAGCCTTCAACTTCGCATTGATTTGAAGATAAATCATGTGTTTCGCTTGGATTTAAAGCTAACACGTTTGTTTCGCATGCAGTTGAAGCTCAATCATGTATATCACAAGTATTTGAAGCTAAACCATTTGTGTCGCATGGAGTTGGAGCTAAGCCTTCCACTTCGCATTGATTTGAAGCTAAATCATGTGTTTCGCATGGATTTAAAGCTAACACGTTTGTTTCGCATGCCGTTGAAGCTAAATCATGTATATCACAAGTATTTGAAGATAATCCATTTGTTTTGCATGGATTCGAAAATCTGCTTTCCATTTCGCATTGATTTGAAGCAAAATCATGAGTTTCGCATGGATTTGAAGCTAACTCGTTTGTTTCGCATGGATTTGATGCTATCTCGTTTGTTTCGCATGCAGTTGAATCAAAATCATGTATATCACAAGTATTTGATGCTAAACAATTTGATTCGCATGGATTTGGAGCTAAGCCTTCTACTTCGCATCGATTTGAAGCTAACTCGTTTGTTTCGCATGCAGTTGAAGCTAAATCATGTATATCACAAGTATTTGAAGCTAAACCATTTGATTCCCATTGATTTGGAGCTAAGCCTTATCCTTCGCATTGATTTGGAGCAATATCATGTGTTTCGCGTGGATTTATAGCTAACACGTTTGTTTCGCATGCAGTTGAAGCTAAATCATGTATATCACAAGTACTTGAAGCGAAACCATTTGTTTCGCATGGATTCGAAAATCAGACTTCTATTTCGCATTGATCTGAAGCTAAATCATGTTTTTCGCATGGATTTAAAGCTAACACGTTTGTTTCGCATGCAGTTGAAGCTCAATCATGTATATCACAAGTATTTGAAGCTAAACCATTTGTGTCGCATTGGTTTTGAACCTAAGCCTTCTACTTTGCATTGATTTGAAGCTAAATCATGTGTTACGCTTGGATATGAAGCTCACTCGTTTGTTTTTCCAGCATTTGAAGCTATATTACTTATATCGCAAGTATTTGAAGCTGAACCATTTGTTTCGCATGAATATTAAGCTAAACCATGTGCTTCTAATGAATTTGAAGCTAAATCATGTTTTTCACATGGATTTGAAGCTAACTCGTTTGTTTCGCATGCAGTTGTAGCTAAATTATGTATATCATATGTATTTGAAACTAAACCATTTGTTTCGCATTGATTTGAAGATAAGCATTCTACTTCGCATTGATTTGAAGCTAAGCCTTCTACTTCGCATTGATTTGAAGGTAAATCATGTGTTTCGCTTGGATTTGAAGCTAACTCGTTTGTTTCGAATGCAGTTGAAGCTAAATCATGTTTATCACAAGTAGCTGAATCTAAACGATCTGTTTCGCATGAATATTAAGCTAAACCATGTGCTTCGCATGAATTTGAGTCTAAATCATGTGTTTCGCTTGGAGTTGAAGCTAAGCCTTCCACTTCGCATTCATTTGAAGATAAATCATGTGTTTCGCTTGGATTTAAAGCTAACACGTTTGTTTCGCATGCAGTTGAAGCTCAATCATGTATATCACAAGTATTTGAAGCTAAACCATTTGTGTCGCATGGAGTTGGAGCTAAGCCTTCCACTTCGCATTGATTTGAAGCTAAATCATGTGTTTCGAATGGATTTAAAGCTAACACGTTTGTTTCGCACGCAGTTGAAGCTAAATCATGTATATCACAAGTATTTGAAGATAATCCATTTGTTTTGCATGGATTCGAAAATCAGCTTTCCATTTCGCATTGATTTGAAGATAAATCATGTGTTTCGCTTGGATTTAAAGCTAACACGTTTGTTTCGCATGCAGTTGAAGCTCAATCATGTATATCACAAGTATTTGAAGCTAAACCATTTGTGTCGCATGGAGTTGGAGCTAAGCCTTCCACTTCGCATTGATTTCGAGCTAAATCATGTGTTTCGCATGGATTTAAAGCTAACACGATTGTTTCGCATGCAGTTGAAGCTAAATCATGTGTATTACAAGTATTTGAAGATAATCCATTTGTTTTGCATGGATTCGAAAATCAGCTTTCTATTTCGCATTGATTTGAAGCCAAATAATGTGTTTCTCATGGATTTGAAGCTAACTCGTTTGTTTCGCATGGATTTGAAGCTAACTCGTTTGTTTCGCATGGATATGAAGCTAACTCATTTGTTTCGCATGCAGTTGAATCAAAATCATGTATATCACAAGTATTTGAAGCTAATCCATTTGATTCCCATGGATTTGAAGATGAGCCTTCTACTTCGCATTGATTTGAAGCTAAATCATGTGTAGCGCATGGATTTGAAGCTAACTCGTTTGTTTCGCCTGCCGTTAAAGCTAAATCATGTATATCACAAGTATTAGTAGCTAAACCATGTGTTTCGCATGAATTTGAAGCTAAATGATGTCTTTCGCATGGATTTGAAGCTAACTCTTTTGTTTCGCCTGCAGTTGATGCTAAATCATTTATATCACAAGTATTTGAAGCTAAACCATTTATTTCGCATGGATTTGAAGACAAGCCTTCTACTTCGCATTGATTTGAAGCTAATTTGAAGCTCGATTGTTTCACCTGCATTTGAAGCTACATCACTTATATCGCAATTATCTGAAGCTAACTCGTTTGTTTTGCATGCAGTTGAAGCTAAATCATGTATATCACAAGTATTTGAAGCTAAACCATTGGTTTCGCATGAACTTGAAGCTAAGCCTTCTACTTCGCATTGATTTGAAGCTAAATCATGTGTTTCACATGGATGTGAAGCTAACTCGTTTGTTTCGCATGCAGTTGAATCAAAATCATGTATATCACAAGTATTTGATGCTAAACCATTTGATTCGCATGGATATGGAGCTAAGCCTTCTACTTCGCATCGATTTGAAGCTAAATGATTTGTTTCGCTTGGTTTTGATGCTAACTCTTTTGTTTCGCTTGCATTTGAAGATAAGTCATGTATAGCACAAGTATTTGAAGCTAAACCAATTGTTTCGCATGGATTTGAAGATGAGCCTTCCACTTCGCACTGATTTGAAGCTAAATCATGTGTTTCGCTTGGATTTAAAGCTAACACGTTTGTTTCGCCTGCATGTGAAGCTAAATCATGTATATCACAAGTATTTGAAGCTAAACCATTTGATTCGCATGGATTTGAAGCTAAGCCTTCTACTTCGCATTGATTTGAAGCTAAATCAAGTGTTTCGTTTGGATTTGAAGAAAACTCGTTTGTTTTGCATGCAGTTGAAGCTATATCACTTATGCTCGCAAGTATTTGAAGCTAAATCATACGTTTCGCATGGAGTTAGAGCTGAGCCTTCCACTTCGCATTGATTTGAAGCTAAATCATGTGTTTCGCATGGATTTAAAGCTAACACGTTTGTTTCGCATGCAGTTGAAGCTATATCACTTATGCTCGCAAGTATTTGAAGCTAAATCATACGTTTCGCATGGAGTTAGAGCTGAGCCTTCCACTTCGCATTGATTTGAAGCTAACTCGATTGTTTCGCCTGCATTTGAAGCTGAATCATGTATATCACAAGTATTTGAATCTAAATCATTTGTTTCGCATGAATTTGAAGCTAAGCCTTCTACTTGGCATTGATTTGAATCTAAATCATGTGTTTCGCTTGGTTTTGAAGCTAACTCATCTGTAACGCATGCAGTTGAAGGTGAATCATGTATATCACAAGTATTTGAATCTAAACCGTTTGATTCGCATGGATTTGAAGATAAGCCTTCTACTTCGCATTGATTTGCAGCTAAATCATGTGTTTCGCTTGGTTTTGAAGCTAACTCTTTTGTTTCGCCTGCATTTGAAAATAAATCATGTACATCACAAGTATTTGAAGCTAAACCGTTTGATTCGCATGGATTTGAAGCTAAGCCTTCTACTTCGCATTGATTTGCAGCTAAGTCATGTGTTTCGCTTGGTTTTGAAGCTAACTCGTTTGTTTCGCATGCAGTTGAAGCTGAATCATGTATATCACAAGTATTTGAAGCTAAACCATTTGTTTCGCATGGTTTCGAAAATCAGCCTTCTATTTCGCATTGATTTGAAGCTAAATCATGAGTTTCGCATGGATTTGAAGCTAACTCGTTTGTTTCGCATGGATTTGGAGCTAACTCATGTGTTTCGCATGCAGTTGAATCAAAATCATGTATATCACAAGTATTTGAAGCTAAACCATTTGATTCGCATGGATTTGAAGCTGAGCCTTCTACTTCGCATTGATTTGAAGCTACATCAAGTGTTTCGTTTGGATTTGAAGAAAACTCGTTCCTATCGCATGGATTTAAAGCTAACTCGTTTGTTTCGCATGCTGTTGAAGCTAAATCTAGTATATCACAAGTATTAGAAGCTAAACCATTTGTTTCGCATGGAATCGAAAATCAACCTTCTATATCGCATTGATTTGAAGCTAACTCGTTTGTTTCGCATGGATTTGAAGCTAAATCATTTGTTTCGCATGCAGTTGAAGCATATTCATGTATATCACAAGTATTTGAAGGTAAACCATTTGATTCGCATGGATTTGATGCTAAGCCTTCTAGTTCGCATTGAGTTGAAGCTAAATCAAGTGTTTCGTTTGGATTTGTAGAAAACTCGTTTGTTTCGCCTGCAGTTGAAGCTATATCACTTATGTTCGCAAGTATTTGAAGCTAAATCATTCGTTTCGCATGGAGTTGAAGCTAAGCCTTCTACTTCGCATTGATTTGAAGCTAAATCATGTGTTTCGCTTGGATTTGAAGCTAACTCGTTTGTTTCGCATGCAGTTGAAGCTAAATCTTGTATATAACAAGTATTTGAAGCTAAACCATTTGTTTTGCATGGATTCGAAGATAAGCGTTGCACTTCGCATTGATTTGATGCTGAGTCATGTGTTTCGCCTGAATTTAAAGCAAACACGTTTGTTTCACATGCAGTTGAGGCTAAATCATGCATATCACAAGTATATAAAGCTGAACCATTTGTTTCGCATGAATATTAATGTAATCCATGTGTTTCGCATGAATTTGAAGCTAAATCATGTGTTTCGCATGGATTTGAAGCTACTCGTTTGTTTCGCACGCTGTTGCAGCTAAATCATGTATATCACATGTATTTGAAGCTAAACCATTTATTTCGCATGAATTTGAAGCTAAGCCTTCTACTTCGCACTGATTTGATGCTAAATCATGTGTAGCTCATGGATTTGAAGCTAACTCGTTTGTTTCGCATGCAGTTGAAGCCAAAACATGTACATCACAAGTATCTGGATCTAATCCATCTGTTTCGCAAGAATATGAAGCTATGAAGCTAATCCATGTGATTCGCATGAATTTGAAGCTTAATCATGTGTTTCGCATGGATTTGAAGCTGTATCACTTATATCGCAATTATCTGAATATGAATCATTTGTTTTTCGTGTGTTTGAAGCTAAGCCTTCTACTTCGCACTGATTTGATGCTAAATCATGTGTAGCTCATGGATTTGAAGCTAACTCGTTTGTTTCGCATGCAGTTGAAGCCAAAACATGTACATCACAAGTATCTGGATCTAATCCATCTGTTTCGCAAGAATATGAAGCTATGAAGCTAATCCATGTGATTCGCATGAATTTGAAGCTTAATCATGTGTTTCGCATGGATTTGAAGCTGTATCACTTATATCGCAATTATCTGAATATGAATCATTTGTTTTTCGTGTGTTTGAAGCTAAGCCTTCTACTTCGCATTGATTCGAAGCTAAATCATGTGTTTCGCTGGGATTTGAAGCTAACTCGTTTGTTTCGCATGCATTTGAAGCTAAATTATGTATATCACAAGTATTTTAAGCTAAACCATTGGATTCGCATGGATTTGAAATTAAGCCTTCTACTTCGTACTGATTTGAAGCTAAATCATGTGTTTCGTGTGAGTTTGAAACTAAGCCTTCTACTTCGCATTGATTTGAAGCTAAATCGTGTGTTTCGCATGGATTTGAAGCTAACGCGTCTTTTTCGCCTGTATTTGAAGATAAATCATGTATATCACAAGTATTTGAAGTTAAACCATTCGCTTCGCAAGGATTTGAAGCAAAGCCTTCAACTTCGCATTGATTTGAAGATAAATCATGTGTCTCGCATGGATTTGAAGCTAACACGTTTGTTTCGCATGCAGTTGAAGCTAAAACATGTACATCACAAGTATCTAAATCTAATCCACCTGTTTCGCAAGAATATGAAGCTATGAAGCTAATCCATGTGATTCGCATGAATCTGAAGCTAAATCATGTGTTTCGCATGGATTTGAAGCTGTACCACTTATATCGCAATTATCTGAAGATAAATCATTTGTTTCTCATTTGTTTAAAGCTAAGCCTTCTACTTCGCATTGATTTGAAGCTAAATCATGTGTAGCTCATGGATTTGAAGCTAACTCGTTTGTTTCGCATGCAGTTGAAGCCAAAACATGTACATCACAAGTATCTGGATCTAATCCATCTGTTTCGCAAGAATATGAAGCTATGAAGCTAATCCATGTGATTCGCATGAATTTGAAGCTTAATCATGTGTTTCGCATGGATTTGAAGCTGTATCACTTATATCGCAATTATCTGAATATGAATCATTTGTTTTTCGTGTGTTTGAAGCTAAGCCTTCTACTTCGCATTGATTCGAAGCTAAATCATGTGTTTCGCTGGGATTTGAAGCTAACTCGTTTGTTTCGCATGCAGTTGAAGCTAAATCATGTATATCGCAAGTATGTGAAGCTAAACCATTTGTTTCGGATGGATTTGAAGATAAGCCTTCTACTTCGCATTAATTTGAAGCTAACTCGATTGATTCGACTGCATTTGAATCTATATCACTTATATCGCAATTATCTGAAGATAAATAATTTGCTTCTCATGTATTTGAAGCTAAGCCGTCTATTTCGCATTGATTTGAAGTTAAATCATGTGTTTCGCATGGATTTGAAGCTAACTCGTTTGCTTCGCATGCATTTGAAGCTGAATCATGTATATCACAAGTATTTGAAGCTAAACCATTTGTTTCGCATGAATTTGAAACTAAGCCTTCTACTTCGCATTGATTTGCTGCTAAATCATGTGTTTCGCTGGGATTTGAAGCAAACACGTTTGTTTCTCATGCAGTTGAAGCTAAATCACGTTTATCAAAAGTATTTGAAGCTAAACCATTTGTTTCGCATGAATTTGAAGCTAAGCCTTCTACTTCGCATTGAGTTGAAGCTAAGTCATGTGTTTCGCAAGGATTTGAAGCTAACTCGTTTGTTTCGCAATGCAGTTGATGCTAAATCATGTATAAAACAAGTATTTGAAGCTAAACCATTTATTTCGCATGTATTTGAAGCTAAGAGTTCTACTTTGCATGAAATTGAAGCTATGTCATGTGTTTCGCTTGGATTTGAAGCTAACTCGTTTGTTTCGCATGCATTTGAAGCTAAATTATGTATATCACAAGTATTTTAAGCTAAACCATTGGATTCGCATGGATTTGAAATTAAGCCTTCTACTTCGTACTGATTTGAAGCTAAATCATGTGTTTCGTGTGAGTTTGAAACTAAGCCTTCTACTTCGCATTGATTTGAAGCTAAATCGTGTGTTTCGCATGGATTTGAAGCTAACGCGTCTTTTTCGCCTGTATTTGAAGATAAATCATGTATATCACAAGTATTTGAAGTTAAACCATTCGCTTCGCAAGGATTTGAAGCAAAGCCTTCAACTTCGCATTGATTTGAAGATAAATCATGTGTCTCGCATGGATTTGAAGCTAACACGTTTGTTTCGCATGCAGTTGAAGCTAAAACATGTACATCACAAGTATCTAAATCTAATCCACCTGTTTCGCAAGAATATGAAGCTATGAAGCTAATCCATGTGATTCGCATGAAGCTGAAGCTAAATCATGTGTTTCGCATGGATTTGAAGCAGTACCACTTATATCGCAATTATCTGAAGATAAATCATTTGTTTCTCATTTGTTTAAAGCTAAGCCTTCTACTTCGCATTGATTTGAAGCTAAATCATGTGTAGCTCATGGATTTGAAGCTAACTCGTTTGTTTCGCCTGCCGTTAAAGCTAAATCATGTATATCACAAGTATTTGTAGCTAAACCATGTGTTTCGCATGAATTTGAAGCTAAATGATGTCTTTCGCATGGATTTGAAGCTAACTCTTTTGTTTCGCCTGCAGTTGAAGCTAAATCATTTATATCACAAGTATTTGAAGCTAAACCATTTATTTCGCATGGATTTGAAGACAAGCCTTCTACTTCGCATTGATTTGAAACTAATTTGAAGCTCGATTGTTTCACCTGCATTTGAAGCTACATCACTTATATCGCAATTATCTGAAGCTAACTCGTTTGTTTCGCATGCAGTTGAAGCTAAATCATGTATATCACAAGTATTTGAAGCTATACCATTGGTTTCGCATGAACTTGAAGCTAAGCCTTCTACTTCGCATTGATTTGAAGCTAAATCATGTGTTTCACATGGATTTGAAGCTAACTCGTTTGTTTCGCATGCAGTTGAAGCAAAATCATATTTATCACAAGTATCTGAGTATAAACCATCTGTTTCGCATGAATATTAAGCTAAACCATGTGTTTCGCATGAATTTGAAGCTAAATGATGTGTTTCGCTTGGTTTTGAAGCTAACTCTTTTGTTTCGCTTGCATTTGAAGATAAGTCATGTATAGCACAAGTATTTGAAGCTAAACCATTTGTTTCGCATGGATTTGAAGATGAGCCTTCCACATCGCATTGATTTGAAGCTAAATCATGTGTTTCGCTTGGATTTGAAGCTAACTCGTTTATTTCGCATGCAGTTGAAGCTCAATCATGTATATCACAAGTATTTGAAGCTAAACCATTTGTTTCGCATGGATTCGAAAATCAGCCTTCTATTTCGCATTGATTTGAAGCTAAATCATGAGTTTCGCATGGATTTGAAGCTAACTCGTTTGTTTCGCATGCAGTTGAAGCTGATTCATGTATATCACAATTATTTGAAGCTAAACCATTTCTTTCGCATGAATTTGAAGCTAAGCCTTCTACTTCGCATTGATTTGAAGCTAACTCGATTGTTTCGCCTGGATTTGAAGCTGAATCATGTATATCACTAGTATTTGAAGCTAAACCATTTGTTTCGCATGAATTTGAAGCTAAGCCTTCTACTTGGCATTGATTTGAATCTAAATCATGTGTTTCGCTTTGTTTTGAAGCTAACTCATCTGTAACGCATGCAGTTGAAGGTGAATCATGTATATCACAAGTATTTGAATCTAAACCGTTTGATTCGCATGGATTTGAAGATAAGCCTTCTACTTGGCATTGATTTGAATCTAAATCATGTGTTTCGCTTGGTTTTGAAGCTAACTCATCTGTAACGCCTGCATTTGAAGCTGAATCATGTATGTCACAAGTATTTGAAGCTAAACCATTCGTTCCGCATGAATTTGAAGCTAAGCCTTCTACTTGGCATTGATTTGAATCTAAATCATGTGTTTCGCTTGGTTTTGAAGCTAACTCATCTGTAACGCCTGCAGTTGAAGGTGAATCATGTATATCACAAGTATTTGAATCTAAACCGATTGATTCGCATGGATTTAAAGATAAGCCTTCTACTTCGCATTGATTCGCAGCTAAATCATGTGTTTCGCTTGGTTTTGAAGCTAACTCGTTAGTTTCGCTTGCAGTTGAAGCTGAATCATGTATATCACAATTATTTGAAGCTAAACCATTTCTTTCGCATGAATTTGAAGCTAAGCCTTCTACTTCGCATTGATTTGAAGCTAACTCGATTGTTTCGCCTGCATTTGAAGCTGAATCATGTATATCACAAGTATTTGAATCTAAACCGATTGATTCGCATGGATTTAAAGATAAGCCTTCTACTTCGCATTGATTCTCAGCTAAATCATGTGTTTCGCTTGGTTTTGAAGCTAACTCTTTTGTTTCGCCTGCATTTGAAGATAAATCATGTACATCACAAGTATTTGAAGCTAAACCGTTTGATTCGCATGGATTTGAAGCTAAGCCTTCTACTTCGCATTGATTTGCAGCTAAATCATGTGTTTCGCTTGCTTTTGAAGCTAACTCGTTAGTTTCGCTTGCAGTTGAAGCTGAATCATGTATATCACAATTATTTGAAGCTAAACCATTTCTTTCGCATGAATTTGAAGCTAAGCCTTCTACTTCGCATTGATTTGAAGCTAACTCGATTGTTTCGCCTGCATTTGAAGCTGAATCATGTATGTCACAAGTATTTGAAGCTAAACCATTTGTTCCGCATGAATTTGAAGCTAAGCCTTCTACTTGGCATTGATTTGAATCTAAATCATGTGTATCGCTTGGTTTTGAAGCTAACTCATCTGTAACGCATGCAGTTGAAGGTGAATCATGTATATCACAAGTATTTGAATCTAAACCGATTGATTCGCATGGATTTAAAGATAAGCCTTCTACTTCGCATTGATTCGCAGCTAAATCATGTGTTTCGCTTGGTTTTGAAGCTAACTCTTTTGTTTCGCCTGCATTTGAAGATAAATCATGTACATCACAAGTATTTGAAGCTAAACCGTTTGATTCGCATGGATTTGAAGCTAAGCCTTCTACTTCGCATTGATTTGCAGCTAAATCATGTGTTTCGCTTGGTTTTGAAGCTAACTCGTTAGTTTCGTTTGCAGTTGAAGCTGAATCATGTATATCACAATTATTTGAAGCTAAACCATTTCTTTCGCATGAATTTGAAGCTAAGCCTTCTACTTCGCATTGATTTGAAGCTAACTCGATTGTTTCGCCTGCATTTGAATCTGAATCATGTATGTCACAAGTATTTGAAGCTAAACCATTTGTTCCGCATGAATTTGAAGCTAAGCCTTCTACTTGGCATTGATTTGAATCTAAATCATGTGTTTCGCTTGGTTTTGAAGCTAACTCATCTGTAACGCATGCAGTTGAAGGTGAATCATGTATATCACAAGTATTTGAATCTAAACCGATTGATTCGCATGGATTTAAAGATAAGCCTTCTACTTCGCATTGATTCGCAGCTAAATCATGTGTTTCGCTTGGTTTTGAAGCTAACTCTTTTGTTTCGCCTGCATTTGAATATAAATCATGTACATCACAAGTATTTGAAGCTAAACCGTTTGATTCGCATGGATTTGAAGCTAAGCCTTCTACTTCGCATTGATTTGCAGCTAAATCATGTGTTTCGCTTGCTTTTGAAGCTAACTCGTTTGCTTCGCATGCAGTTGAAGCTGAATCATGTATATCACAAGTATTTGAAGCTAAACCATTTCTTTCGCATGAATTTGAAGCTAAGCCTTCTACTTCGCATTGATTTGAAGCTAAATCATGTGTGTCGCTTGGTTTTGAAGCTAACTCGTTTGTTTCGCATGCAGTTGAAGCTAAATCATGTATATCACAAGAATTTGAAGCTAAACCATTTGTTTCGCATGGATTTGAAGATAAGCCTCGTACTTCGCATTAATTTGAAGCTAACTCGATTGATTCGACTGCATTTCAAACTATATCACTTATATCGCAATTATCTGAAGATGAATCATTTGCTTGTCATGTATTTGAAGCTAAGCCGTCTATTTCGCACTGATTTGAAGCTAAATCAAATGTTTCGCATGGATTTGAAGCTAACTCTTTTGTTTCGCCTGCATTTGAAGATAAATCATGTATATCACAAGTATTTGAAGCTAAACCATTTGTTTCTCATGTATTTGAAGCTAAGCCTTCCAATTCGCATTGATTTGAAGCTAACTCGATTGTTTCGCCTGCATATGAATCTATATCACTTATATCGCAATTATCTGAAGATAAATCATTTGTTTCTCATGTATTTGAAGATAAGCCTTGTACTTCGCATTGATTTGAAGCTAAACCATGTGTTTCGCATGGATTTGAAGCTAACTCTTTTGTTTCGCCTGCATTTGAATATAAATCATGTACATCACAAGTATTTGAAGCTAAACCGTTTGATTCGCATGGATTTGAAGCTAAGCCTTCTACTTCGCATTGATTTGCAGCTAAATCATGTGTTCCGCTTGCTTTTGAAGCTAACTCGTTTGCTTCGCATGCAGTTGAAGCTGAATCATGTATATCACAAGTATTTGAAGCTAAACCATTTCTTTCGCATGATTTTGAAGCTAAGCCTTCTACTTCGCATTGATTTGAAGCTAAATCATGTGTGTCGCTTGGTTTTGAAGCTAA
This sequence comes from Megalopta genalis, assembly GCF_051020955.1. NCBI lineage: Eukaryota > Metazoa > Arthropoda > Insecta > Hymenoptera > Halictidae > Megalopta > Megalopta genalis. Next base: position 88,794 of record NW_027476218.1, on the reverse strand, counting down.
CTCGTTTGTTTCGCATGCAGTTGAAGCTAAATCATGTATATCACAAGAATTTGAAGCTAAACCATTTGTTTCGCATGGATTTGAAGATAAGCCTCGTACTTCGCATTAATTTGAAGCTAACTCGATTGATTCGACTGCATTTGAAACTATATCACTTATATCGCAATTATCTGAAGATAAATCATTTGCTTGTCATGTATTTGAAGCTAAGCCGTCTATTTCGCACTGATTTGAAGCTAAATCAAATGTTTCGCATGGATTTGAAGCTAACTCTTTTGTTTCGCCTGCATTTGAAGATAAATCATGTATATCACAAGTATTTGAAGCTAAACCATTTGTTTCTCATGTATTTGAAGCTAAGCCTTCCAATTCGCATTGATTTGAAGCTAACTCGATTGTTTCGCCTGCATATGAATCTATATCACTTATATCGCAATTATCTGAAGATAAATCATTTGTTTCTCATGTATTTGAAGATAAGCCTTGTACTTCGCATTGATTTGAAGCTAAACCATGTGTTTCGCATGAATTTGAAGCTAAATGATGTGTTTCGCATGGATATGAAGCTAACTCTTTTGTTTCGCCTGCATTTGAAGATAAATCATGTATATCACAAGTACTTGAAGCTCAACCGTTTGATTCGCATGGATTTGAAGCTAAGCCTTCTACTTCGCATTGATTGGAAGTTAAGTCATGTGTTTCTCTTGGATTTGAAGCTAACTTGTTTGTTTCGCATGCAGTTGAAGCTAAATCATGTTTATCACAAGTATCTGAATCTAACCCATCTGTTTCGCAAGAATATGAAGCTATGAAGCTAAACCATGCGTTTCGCATGAATTTGAAGCTAAACGATGTGTTTAGCATGGATATGAAGCTAACTCTTTTGTTTCGCCTGCATTTGAAGATAAATCATGTATATCACAAGTATTTGAAACTCAACCGTTTGATTCGCATGGATTTGAAGCTAACCCTTCTACTTCGCATTGATTTGCAGCTAAATCATGTGTTACGCTTGGTTTTGAAGCTAACTCGTTTTCTTCGCCTGTATTTGAAGATAAATCATGTGTATCACAAGTATTTGAAACTAAACCATTCGCTTCGCATGGATTACAAGCAAAGACTTCAACTTCGCATTGATTCGAAGCTAAATCATGTGTTTCTCTTTGATTTTAAGCAAACTTGTTTGTTTCGCATGCAGTTGAAACTAAATCATGATTATCACAATATCTGAATCTAAAAGATCTGTTTCGCAAGACTATGAAGCTATGAAGCTAAACCATGTATTTCGCATGAATTTGAAACTAAATGATGTGTTTCACATGGATTTGAAGCTAACTCTTTTGTTTCGCCGGCATTTGATGATAAATCATGTATATCACAAGTATTTGAAGCTAAACCGTTTGATTCGCATGTATTTGAAGCTAAGCCTTCTACTTCGCATTGATTTGCAGCTAAATCACGTGTTGCGCTTGGTTTTGAAGCTAACTCGTTTGTTTCGCATGCAGTTGAAGTTAAATCATGTTTGTCAAAAGTATTTGAAGCTGAAGCATTTGTTTCGCGTGGATTTGAAGCTAATTCTTCTACTTCGCATTGATTTGAAGTTAAATCATGTGTTTCTCTTGGATTAGAAGCTAACTCGTTTGTTTCGCATGCAGCTGAAGCTAAATCATGTATATCACAAGTATTTTAAGCTAAACCATTTGTTTCTCATGTATTTGATGCTAAGACTTCCACTTCGCATTGATTTGAAGCTATCTCGATTGTTTCGTTTGCAGTTGAAGCTAAATCATGTTTATCACAAGTATCTGAATATAAACCATCTGTGTCGCATGACTATTGAGCTAAACCATGTGTTTCGCATGAATTTGCAGCTAAATGATGTGTTTCGCATGGATATGAAGCTAACTCTTTTGTTTCGCCTGCATTTGAAGATAAATCATGTATGTCACAAGTACTTGAAGCTCAACCGTTTGATTCGCATGGATTTGAAGCTAAGCCTTCTTCTTCGCATTGATTGGAAGTTAAGCCATGTGTTTCTCTTGGATTTGAAGCTAACTTGTTTGTTTCGCATGCTGTTGAAGTTAAATCATGTTTATCACAAGTAATTGAAGATAAACCATAAGTTTCGCATGGATTTGAAGATAAGCCTCCTACTTCGCATTGATTTGATGCTAAATCATGTGTTTCGCATGGATTTCAAGATAACTCGTTTCCTTCGCATGCAGATGAAGCTAAATCATGCATAACAAATGTATTTGAAAGTAAACCATTTGTTTCGCATGGATTTGAAGATATGCCTTCTACATCGCATTGATTTGAAGCTAAATCATGTGTTTCGCTGTGATTTGTAGCTAACTCGTTTGTTTCGCATGCAGTTGGAGCTAAATCATGTTTATCACAAGTATCTGAATCTAAACCATCTGTTTCGCAAGACTATGAAGCTATGAAGCTAAACCATGTGTTTCTCATGAATTTGAAACTAAATGATGTGTTTTACATGGATTTGAAGCTAACTCTTTTGTTTCGCCGGCATTTGAAGATAAATCATGTATATCACAAGTATTTGAAGCTAAACCGTTTGATTCGCATGGATTTGAAGCTAAGCCTTCTACTTCGCATTGATTTGCAGCTAGATCATGTGTTTCGCTTGGTTTTGAAGCTATCTCGTTTGTTTCGCATGCAGTTGAAGCTAAATCATGTATATCACAAGTATTTTAAGCAAAACCATTTGTTTCTCATGTATTTGATGCTAAGCCTTCCACATCGCATTGATTTGAAGCTAACTCGATTGTTTTGCCTGCATATGAATCTATATCACTTATATCGCAATTATCTGAAGATAAATCATTTGTTTCTCATATATTTGAAGATAAGCCTTGTACTTCGCATTGATTTGTAGCTAAATCATGAGTTTCGCTTGGTTTTGAAGCCAACTCGTTTGTATCGTTTGCAGTTAAAGCTAAATCATGTTCATCACAAGTATCTGAATATAAACCATCTGTGTCGCATGACTATTGAGCTAAACCATGTGTTTCGCATGAATTTGCAGCTAAATGATGTGTTTCGCATAGATATGAAGCTAACTCTTTTGTTTCGCCTGCATTTGAAGATAAATCATGTATGTCACAAGTACTTGAAGCTCAACCGTTTGATTCGCATGGATTTGAAGCTAAGCCTTCTTCTTCGCATTGATTGGAAGTTAAGCCATGTGTTTCTCTTGGATTTGAAGCTAACTTGTTTGTTTCGCATGCAGTTGAAGTTAAATCATGTTTATCACAAGTATTTGAAGATAAACCATAAGTTTCGCATGGATTTGAAGATAAGCCTCCTACTTCGAATTGATTTGATGCTAAATCATGTGTTTTGCATGGATTTCAAGATAACTCGTTTACTTCGCATGCAGATGAAGCTAAATCATGCATAACACATGTATTTGAAAGTAAACCATTTGTTTTGCATGGATTTGAAGATATGCCTTCTACATCGCATTGATTTGAAGCTAAATCATGTGTTTCGCCGTGATTTGTAACTAACTCGTTCGTTTCGCATGCAGTTGATGCTAAATCATGTTTATCAATAGTATTTGAAGCTATAGTATTTGTTTCGCATGGTTTTGAAGCTAAGCCTTCTACTTCGCATTGATTTGAAGTTAAATCATGTGTTTCTCTTTGATTTGAAGCAAACTTGTTTGTTTCGCATGCAGTTGAAGCTAATTCATGTTTATCACAAGTATCTGAATCTAAACCATCTGTTTCGCAAGACTATGAAGCTACGAAGATAAACCATGTGTTCCGCATGAATTTGTAACTAAATGATGTGTTTCGCATGGATTTGAAGCTAATTCTTTTGTTTCGCCTGCATTTGAAGATAAATCATGTATATCACAAGTATTTGAAGCTACACCGTTTGATTCGCATGGATTTGAAGCTAAGCCATCTACTTCTCATTGAGTTGAAGTTAAATCATGTGTTTCTCTTGGAATTGAAGCAAACTTGTTTGTTTCGCATGCTGTTGAAGCTAAATCATGTTTATCACAAGTATCTGAATCTAAACCATCTGTTTCGCAAGAATATGAAGCAATGAAGCCAAACCATGTGTTTCGCATGAATTTGAAACTAAATGATGTGTTTCGCATGGATTTGAAGCTAACTCTTTTGTTTCGACTGCATCTGGAGATAAATCATGTATATCACAAGTATTTGAAGCTAAACCGTTTGATTCGCATGGATTTGAAGCTAAGCCTTCTACTTCGCATTGATTTGCAGCTAAATCATGTGTTTCGCTTGGTTTTGAAGCTAACTCGTTAGTTTCGCTTGCAGTTGAAGCTGAATCATGTATATCACAATTATTTGAAGCTAAACCATCTCTTTCGCATGAATTTGAAGCTAAGCCTTCTACTTCGCATTGATTTGAAGCTAAATCATGTGTGTCGCTTAGTTTTGAAGCTAACTCGTTTGTTTCGCATGCAGTTGAAGCTAAATCATGTATGTCAAAGTATTTGAAGCTAAACCATTTGTTCCGCATGAATTTGAAGCTAAGCCTTCTACTTGGCATTGATTTGAATCTAAATCATGTGTTTCGCTTGGTTTTGAAGCTAACTCGTTTGTTTCGCATGCAGTTGAAGCTAAATCATGTATATCACAAGAATTTGAAGCTAAACCATTTGTTTCGCATAGATTTGAAGATAAGCCTCCTACTTCGCATTAATTTGAAGCTAACTCGATTGATTCGACGGCATTTGAATCTATATCACTTATATCGCAATTATCTGAAGATAAATCATTTGCTTCTCATGTATTTGAAGCTAAGCCGTCTATTTCGCACTGATTTGAAGCTAAATCATATGTTTCGCATGGATTTGAAGCTAACTCTTTTGTTTCGCCTGCATTTGAAGATAAATCATGTATATCACAAGTATTTGAAGCTAAACCGTTTGATTCGCATGTATTTGAAGCTAAGCCTTCTACTTCGCATTGATTTGCAGCTAAATCATGTGTTTCGCTTGGTTTTGAAGCTAACTCGTTTGTTTCGCATGCAGTTGAAGTTAAATCATGTATATCACAAGTATTTTAAGCTAAACCATTTGTTTCTCATGTATTTGATGCTAAGACTTCCACTTCGCATTGATTTGAAGCTATCGCGATTGTTTCGTTTGCAGTTGAAGCTAAATCATGTTTATCACAAGTATCTGAATATAAACCATCTGTGTCGCATGACTATTGAGCTAAACCATGTGTTTCGCATGAATTTGAAGCTAAATGATGTGTTTCGCATGGATATGAAGCTAACTCTTTTGTTTCGCCTGCATTTGAAGCTAAATCATGCATAGCACAAGTATTTGAAGGTAAACCATTTGTTTCGCATGGATTTGAAGATATGCCTTCTACTTCGCATTGATTGGAATCTAAATCATGCGTTTCGCTGTGTTTTGTAGCTAACTCGTTTATTTCGCATGCAGTTGAAGCTAAATCATGTTTATCAAAAGTATTTGAAGCTATAGCATTTGTTTCGCATGGATTTGAAGCTAAGCCTTCTACTTCGCATTGATTTGAATTTAAATCATGTGTTTCGCTTGGTTTTGAAGCTAACTCGTTTGTTTCGCATTCAGTTGAAGCTGAATCATGTATATCACAAGTATTTGAAGCTAAACCATTTCTTTCGCATGAATGTGAAGCAAAGCCTGCTACGTCGCATTAATTTGAAGCTAACTCGATTGATTCGACTGCATTTGAATCTATATCACTTATATTGCAATTATCTGATGATAAACCATTTGCTTCTCATGTATTTGAAGCTAAGCCGTCTATTTCGCATTGATTTGGAGCTACATCATGTGGTTCGCATGGATTTGAAGGTAACTCGTTTGTTTCGCCTGCATTTGAAGCTGAATCATGTATATCAAAAGTATTTGAAGCTAAACCATTTGTTTCGCATGGATTAGAAGATAATCCGTTTACCTCGCATTGATGTTTAGCTAAACCATTTCTTTCGCATGGATTTGACGCTAAACCTTCCCTTTCGCATTGATTTGAAACTAAATCATGTATTTCGCATGGATTTGAAGCTAACTCGTTTGCGTCGCATGCAGTTGAATCTAAATCATGTGTATCAGAATCATTTGAAGCTAAATCATTTGTTTCGCATGGATTTGAAGATAATCCGTTTACTTCGCAATTGATTTGAAGCTAAACCAATTGTTTCGCATGGATTTATAGCTAAACCTTCTACTTCGCATTGATTAGAAACTAAATCATGTATTTTGCATGGATTTGAATCTAACTCGATTGTTTCGCGTGCTTTCATAGCTATGTCACATATATCGCAATTATCTGAATATAAATCATTTGTTTCTCATGTATTTTAAGCTGAGTCTACTACTTCGCATTCATTTGAAGCTAAACCATGTGTTTCGCATGGATTTGAACCTTACTCGTTTTTTGGCATGCAGTTGATGCTAAATCATGTATATCACAAGTATTTGTAGGTGAACAACTTGTTTCATATGGATTTGAAGATAAGCCTTTTACTTAGCTTTGATTTGAAGCTAAACCATTTGTTTCGCATGGATTTGAAGCTAAACCTTCTACTTGGCGTTGATTTTAAACTAAATCTTGTATTTCGCATAGATTTGAATCTAACTCGTTCGTTTTGCATGCAGTAGAAGCTAAATCATGTGTATCAGAAGTATTTGAAGCTAAACCATTTGTTTCGCATGGATTTGAAGATAATCCGTTTACTCCGAATAGATTTGAAGCTATATCATGTGATTCGAATGGATTTGATGCTAACTCGTTTGTATCGCTTGCATTGGAAGCTATATCACTTATATTCGCAAGTATTTGAAGCTAAACCATACGTTCCGCATGGATTTGAAGCTAAGCCTTCTACTTCGCATGAATTTGAATCTAAATCATGTGTTTCGTTTGGATTTGAATCTAACACGTTTGTTTCGCATGCAGTTGAAGCTAAATCATGTATATCACAAGTATTTGTAACTAAACCATTTGTTTCGCATGGATTTGAAGCTAAGCCTTCTTCTTCGCATTGATTTGAAGCTAAATCATTTGATTCGCTTGAATTTGAAGCTAACTCGTTTGTTTCGCATACAGTTGAAGCTAAATAATGTGTATTACAAGCATTTGAAGCTAAACCATTTGATTCGCGTGTATTTGAACCTAAGCCTTCCAATTCGCATTGATTTGAAGCTAAATCATATGTTTCGCATGGATTTGAAGCTAACTCGTTTTCTTCGCCTGTATTCGAAGATAAATCATGTATATCACAAGTATTTGAAGCTAAACCATTTGTTTCGGATTGATTTGAAGCTAAGCCTTCTACTTCGCATTGATTTGATGCTAAATCATATGTTTCGCATGGATTTGAAACTAACTCGTTTGTTTCGTCTTCATTTGAAGCTGTTTCATTTATATCGCAAGTGTTTGAAGCTAAACCATTTGTTTCTCATGTATTTGAAGCTAAGCCTTCTACTTCGCATTGATTTGAAGCTAAATCATGTTTTTCGCTTGGATTTGAAACTAAGTCTTCTACTTTGCATTGATTTGAAGCTAAATCATGTGTTTCGCATGAATTTGAATATAACTCGTTTGTTTTGCTTGAATTCGATGCTATATAACATATATTCGCAAGTATGTGAAATTCAATCATTCGTTCCGCATGGATTTGAAGCTAAGGCTTCTAGTTCGCATTGATTTGAAGCTAAATCATATCTTTCGCATGGATTTGAAACTAACTCGTTTGTTTCTGATGCAGTTGAAGCTAAATTATGTATAAACAAGTATTTGAAGCTAAACCATTTGCATCGCAAGGATTTGAAGCTAAACCATGTGATTCGCAAGAATTTGAAGCTAAATCATGTGTTTCGCTTGGATTTGAAGCTAACTCGTTTGTTTCGCATGCAGTTGAAGCTATATCGCTTATATTCGCAAGTATTTGAAACCAAATCATTCGATTCGCATGAATTTGAAACTAGGGCTTCTACTTCGCACTGATTTCAAGCTAAATCATGTGTTTCGCTTGGATTTGAAGCTAACTCGTTGATTTCGCATGCAGTTGAAGCTAAATCATGTATATCACAAGTATTTGAAGCTAAACCGTTCGTTTCGCATGGATTTGAATCTAAGCCTCCTACGTCGCATGAATTTGAATCTAAATCATGTGATTCTCTTGGATTTGAAGCTAACTCGCTTGTTTTGCATGCAGTTGAAGCTAAATCATGTATATCACAATTATTTGAAACTGAACCATTTGTTTCGCATCGATTTGAAGCTAAACATTCCACTTCGCATTGATTTGAAGCTAAATCATGTGTTTCGCTTGTATTTGATGCTAACTCGTTTGTTTCGCATGCAGTTGAAGCTCAATCATGTATATCACAATTATTTGAAACTGAACCATTTGTTTCGCATCGATATGAAGCTGAGCCTTCCACTTCGCATTGATTTGAAACTAAATCATGTATTCGCTTGGATTTGAAGCCAACTCGTTTGTTTCGCCTGTAGTGGACGCTAAACCATGTATATCACAATTATTTGAAGCTGAACCATTTGTTTCGCATGGATTTGAAGCTATGCCTTCTACTGCGCATTGAAGTGAAGCTAAATCATGTGTTCCGCGTGGATTTGAAACTTACACGTTTTATTTCGCCTGCATTTGAAGCTATATCATTTATATTCGCAAGTATTTGTAGCTAAACCATTCGTTTCGCATGGATTTGAAGCTAAGCCTTCTACTTCGCATTGATTTGAAGCTAGATCATGTGATTCTCTTGGATTTGAAGCTAACTCGTTTGTTTCGCATGCAGTTGAAGCTAAATCATGTATATCACAATTATTTGAAGCTGAACCATTTGTTTCGCATGGATTTGAAGCTATGCCTTCTACTGCGCATTGATGTGAAGCTAAATAATGTGTTCCGCGTGGATTTGAAACTTACACGTTTTATTTCGCCTGCATTTGAAGCTATATCATTTATATTCGCAAGTATTTGTAGCTAAACCATTCGTTTCGCATTGATTTGAAGCTAAGCCTTCTACTTCGCATCGATTTGAAGCTAGATCATGTGATTCTCTTGGATTTGAAGCTAACTCGTTTGTTTCGCATGCAGTTGAAGCTAAATCGTGTATATCACAATTATTTGAAACTGAACCATTTGTTTCGCATCGATTTGAAGCTGAGCCTTCCACTTCGCATTGATTTGAAGCTAAATCATGTGTTTCGCTTGTATTTGATGCTAACTCGTTTGTTTAGCATGCAGTTGAAGCTAAATCATGTTTACCACAAGTATCTGAATCTAAACCCTCTGTTTCGCATGAATATTTAGCTAAACCATGTGTTTCGCATGCATTTGAAGCTATATCACTTATATCGCAAGTATTTGAAGCTAAATCATTTGTGTCGCATGGATTTGAAGCTAACCCTCCTACTTATAATTGATTTGAAGCTAAATCATGTATTTGCTTGGATTTGTAGCCAACTCGTTTGTTTCGCCTGCAGTTGAAGTTAAATCATGTATATCACAATTATTTGAAGCTGAACCATATGTTTCGCATGGATTTGAGGCTAAACCTTCTACTTCGCATTTATTTGAAGATAAATCATGTGTTTCGCTTGGATTTGAAGCTAACACGGTTGTTTCGCATGCAGTTGAAGCTAAAACATGTACATCACAAGTATCTGAATCTAATCCATCTGTTTCGCAAGAATATGAATCTATGTAGCTAATCCATGTGATTCGCATGAATTTGAAGCTAATTCGTATGTGTCGCATGGATATGATGCTACGCCTTCTACTTCGCATTGATTTGAAGCTAAATCATGTGATTCGCATGGATTTGAAGCTAAGCCTTCTACTTCGCATTCATTTGAAACTAAATCAAGTGTTTCGCTTGGATTTGAAGTTAAGGCGTTTGTATCGCATGCAGTTGAAGCTAATTCTTGTTTATCACAAGTATCTGAATCTAAACCATCTGTTTCGCAAGAATGTGAAGCTATGAAACTAAACCATTTGTTTTGCATGAATATTAAGCTAAACCATGTGTTTCGAACGTATTTGAAGCTGTATTATGTGTTTCGCTTTGATTTAAAGCTAATTCGTTTTTTTCGCATGCGGTTGAAGCTAAATCATGTAAATCATAAGTATTTGAAGCTAAACCATTCGTTTCGCATGGACTTGAATCTAAGCCTCCTACTTCGCATGAATTTGAATCTAAATCATGTGTTTCGCTTGGATTTGAAGCTAACTCGTTTGTTTCGCATGCAGTTGAAGTTATATCGCTTATATTCGCAAGTATTTGAAACCAAATCATTCGATTCGCATGAATTTGAAACTAGGGCTTCTACTTCGCATTGATTTGAAGCTAAATCATGTGTTACGCTTGGATTTGAAGCTAACTCTCTTGTTTCGGCTGCATTTGAATCTATATCAGTTATATCGCAAGTATATGAAGCCAAATCATTTGTATCGCATGGATTTGATGCTAAGCCTTCTACTTCGCATTGATTTGAAGCTAAATCTTGTGTTTCTCTTGGATATGAAGCTAACTCGTTTGTTTCGCATACAGCTCAAACTAAGTCATGTATATCACAAGTATTTAAAGCTAAACCATTTGTTTCGCATTGATTTGAAGCTAAGCCTTCTGCTTCGTATTGATTTGAAGCTAAATCATGTGTTTCGCTTGGTAATTGAAGCTAACTCGTTTGTTTCGCATGCAGTTGAAGCTAAATCATGTATATCACAAGTATTTGAAGCTAAACCATTCGTTTCGCATGGATTTGAATCTAAGCCTCCTACTTCGCATGAATTTGAATCTACATCATGTGTTTCGCTTGCATTTGAAGCTAATTCGTTTGTTTCGCATGCAGTTGAAGCTATATCGCTTATATTCGCAAGTATTTGATACCAAATCATACGATTCGCATGAATTTGAAACTAGGGTGTCTACTTCGCATTGATTTCAAGCTAAATCATGTGTTTCGCTTGGATTTGAAGCTAACTCGTTTGTTTCGCATGCAGTTGAAGCTAAATCATGTATATCACAAGTATTTGAAGCTAAACCGTTCGTTTCGCATGGATTTGAATCTAAGCCACCTACGTCGCATGAATTTGTATCTAAATCACGCGTTTCGCTTGGATTTGAAGCTAACTCGTTTGTTTCGCATGCAGTTAAAGCTAAATCATGTATATCACAAGTATTTGAAGCTATACCATTCGTTTCGCAAGGATTTGAAGCTAAGCCTTCTACTTCGCATGAATTTGAATCTAAATCATGTGTATCACTTGGTTTTCAAGCCTACTGGTTTGTTTCGCCTGTATTTGAAGCTAATTCATGTATATCACAAGTATTTGAAGCTGAACCATTTGTTTTGCATGAATATTAATCTGAACCATCTGTTTCGAACGTATTTGGAGCTGAATTATGCGTTTCGCTTGCATTTGAAGCTAATTCGTTTCTTTCGCATGCAGTTGAGGATAAATCATGTAAATCACAAGTATTTGAAGCTAAACCATGTGTTTCGCATGGATTTGAAGCTAACTCGTTTTTTTTCGCCTGCATTTGAAGATAAATCGTGTATATCACAAGTATTTGAAGCTAAACCATTCGCTTCGCATGGATTTGAAGCAAAGCCTTCAACTTCGCATTGATTTGAAGATAAATCATGTGTTTCGCTTGGATTTGAAGCTAACACGGTTGTTTCGCATGCAGTTGAAGCTAAAACATGTACATCACAAGTATCTGAATCTAATCCATCTGTTTCGCAAGAATATGAAGCTATGAAGCTAATCCATGTGATTCGCATGAATTTGAAGCTAAATCATGTGTTTCGCATGGATTTGTAGCTATATCACATATATCGCAATTATCTGAAGATAAATCATTTGTTTCTCATGTATTTAAAGCTAAGCCTTCTACTTCGCATTGATTTGAAGCTAAATCATGTGTTTCGCATGGATTTGAAGTTAACTCGTTTGTTTCTCCTGCATTTGAAGCTATATCACTTATATCGCAAGTATTTAAAGCTAAACCATTTGTTTCGCATTGATTTGAAGCTAAGCCTTCTGCTTCGTATTGATTTGAAGCTTAATCATGTGTTTCGCTTGGTAATTGAAGCTAACTCGTCTGTTTCGCATGCAGTTGAAGCTAAATCATGTATATCACAAGTATTTGAAGCTAAACCATTCGTTTCGCATGGATTTGAATCTAAGCCTCCTACGTCGCATGAATTTTGATCTAAATCATGTGTTTCGCTTGGATTTGAAGCTAACTCGTTTGTTTCGCATGCAGTTGAAGCTAAATCATGTATATCACAAGTATTCGAAGCTAATCCATTTGTATCGCATGGATTTGAAGCTAAGCCTTCTAATGCGCAATGATTCGAAGCTTAATCATGTGTTTTGCTTGGATTTGAAGCTAACTCGATTGTTTCGCATTCCTTCTACTTCGAATTCATTTGAAGTTTGGATTAGAAGCTAACTCGATTGTTTCGCAATGCACTTTATGCTAAATCATGTATAAAACATGTATTTGAAGCTAAACCATTTATTTCGCATGTATTTGAAGCTAACACTTATACTTTGCATGAAATTGAAGCTAAATCATGTGTTTCGCTTGGATTCGAAGCTAACTCGTTAGTTTCGCATGCAGTTGTAGCTATATCGCTTATATTCGCAAGTATTTGAAGCCAAATCATTCGTTTCGCATAAATTTGAAACTAAGGCAACTACTTCGCATTGATTTGAAGCTAAATCATGTGTTTCGCTTGGATTTGAAGCTAACTCGTTTGTTTCGCATGCAGTTGAAGCTAAATCATGTATATCACAAGTATTTGAAGCTAAACCATTCGTTTCGTATGGATTTGAATCTAAGCCTCCTACTTCGCATGAATTTGAATCCAAATCATGTGTTTCCCTTGCATTTGAAGCTAATTCGTTTGTTTCGCATGCAGTTGAAGCTAAATTATGTATAAACGAGTATTTGAAGCTAAACCATTTGCATCGCAAGGATTTGAAGCTAAACCATGTGATTCGCAAGAATTTGAAGCTAAATCATGTGTTTCGCTTGGATTTGAAGCTAACTCGTTTGTTCCGCATGCAGTTGAAGCTAAATCATGTATATCACAAGTATTTGAAGCTAAACCGTTCGTTTCGCATGGATTTGAACCTAAGCCTCCTACGTCGCATGAATTTGAATCTAAATCATGTGTTTCGCTTGGATTTGAAGCTAACTCGTTTGTTTCGCATGCAGTTGAAGCTAAATTATGTATAAACAAGTATTTGAAGCTAAACCATTTGCATCGCAAGGATTTGAAGCTAAACCATGTGATTCGCAAGAATTTGAAGCTAAATCATGTGTTTCGCAGGGATTTGAAGCTAACTCGTTGGTTTCGCATGCAGTTAAAGCTAAATCATGTATATCACAAGTATTTGAAGCTAAACCGTTCGTTTCGCATGGATGTGAATCTAAGCCTCCTACGTCGCATGAATTTGAATCTAAATCATGTGTTTCGCTTGGATTTGAAGCTAATTCGTTTGTTTCGCATGCAGTTGAATCTAAATCATGTATATCACATGTATTCGAAGCTAAACCATTTGTATCGCATGGATTTGATGCTAAGCCTTCTAATGCGCAATGATTCGAAGCTAAATCATGTGTTTTGCTTGGATTTGAAGCTAATTCGTTTGTTTCGCATGCAGTTGAATCTAAATCATGTATATCACATGTATTCGAAGCTAAACCATTTGTATCGCATGGATTTGATGCTAAGCCTTCTAATGCGCAATGATTCGAAGCTAAATCATGTGTTTTGCTTGGATTTGAAGCTAACTCGATTGTTTCGCATTCCTTCTACTTCGTATTGATTTGAAGTTTGGATTAGAAGCTAACTCGATGGTTTCGCAATGCAGTTTATGCTAAATCATGTATAAAACATGTATTTGAAGCTAAACCATTTATTTCGCATGTATTTGAAGCTAAGACTTATACTTGCATGAAATTGAAGCTAAATCATGTGTTTCGCTTGGATTTGAAGCTAACTCGTTAGTTTCGCATGCAGTTGAACCTATATCGCTTATATTCGCAAGTATTTGAAGCCAAATCATTCGTTTCGCATAAATTTGAAACTAAGGCAACTACTTCGCATTGATTTGAAGCTAAATCATGTGTTTCGCTTGGATTTGAAGCTAACTCGTTTGTTTCGCATGCAGTTGAAGCTAAATCATGTATATCACAAGTATTCGAAGCTAAACCATTTGTATCGCATGGATTTGAAGCTAAGCCTTCTAATGCGCAATGATTCGAAGCTAAATCATGTGTTTTGCTTGGATTTTAAGCTAACTCGATTGTTTCGCATTCCTTCTACTTCGAATTGATTTGAAATTTGGATTAGAAGCTAACTCGATTGTTTCGCAATGCACTTTGTGCTAAATCATGTATAAAACATGTATTTTAAGCTAAACCATTTATTTTGCATGTATTTGAAGCTAAGACTTATACTTTGCATGAAATTGAAGCTAAATCATGTGTTTCGCTTGGATTTGAAGCTAACTCGTTTGTTTCGCATGCAGTTGAAGCTAAATCATGTATATCACAAGTATTTGAAGCTATACCATTCGTTTCGCATGGATTTGAATCTAAGCCTCCTACGTCGCATGAATTTGAATCTAAATCATGTGTTTTGCTTGGATTTGATGCTAACTCGTTTGTTTCGCATGCAGTTGAATCTAAATCATGTATATCACAAGTATTCGAAGATAAACCATTTGTATCGCATGGATTTGAAGCTAAGCCTTCTAATGCGCAATGATTCGAAGCTAAATCATGTGTTTTGCTTGGATTTGAAGCTAACGCGATTGCTTCGCATTCCTTCTACTTCGCATTGATTTGAAGTTTGGATTAGAAGCTAACTCGATTGTTTCGCAATGCAGTTTATGCTAAATCATGTATAAAACATGTATTTGAAGCTAAACCATTTATTTCGCATGTATTTGAAGCTAAGACTTATACTTGCATGAAATTGAAGCTAAATCATGTGTTTCGCTTGGATTTGAAGCAAACTCGTTTATTTCGCATGCAGTTGAAGCTAAATCATGTATATCACAAGTATTCGAAGCTAAACCATTTGCATCGCAAGGATTTGAAGCTAAACCATGTGATTCGCAAGAATTGAAGCTAAATCATGTGTTTCGCTTGGATTGAAGCTAACTCGTTTGTTTCGCACGCAGTTGAAGCTATATCGCTTATATTCGCAAGTATTTGAAACCAAATCATTCGATTCGCATGAATTTGAAACAAGGGCTTCTACTTCGCATTGATTTCAAGCTAAATCATGTGTTTCGCTTGGATTTGAAGCTAACTCGTTTGTTTCGGCAATCCAGTTTATGCTAAATCATGTATAAAACATGTATTTGAAGCTAAACCGTTCGTTTCGCATGGATTTGAATCTAAGCCTCCTACGTCGCATGAATTTGAATCTAAATCATGTGTTTCGATTGGATTTGAAGCTAACTTGTTTGTTTCGCATGCAGTTGAAGCTAAATCATGTATATCACAAGTAGTTGAAGCTAAACCATTCGTTTCGCATGGATTTGAATCTAAGCCTCCTACGTCGCATGAATTTGAATCTAAATCATGTGTTTCGCTTGGATTTGAAGCTAACTCGTTTGTTTCGCATGCAGTTAAAGCTAAATCATGTATATCACAAGTATTTGAAGCTAAACCGTTCGTTTCGCATGGATTTGAATCTAAGCCTCCTACTTCGAATGAATTTGAATCTAAATCATGTGTATCGCTCGGTTTTGAAGCCTACTGGTTTGTTTTCGCCTGCATTGAAGCTAATTCATGTATATCACAAGTATTTGAAGCTGAACCATTTGTTTTGCATGAATATTAATCTGAACCATGTATTTCGAACGTATTTGAAGCTGAATTATGCGTTTCGCTTGCATTTGAAGCTAATTCGTTTCTTTCGCATGCAGTTGAAGACAAATCATGTAAATCACAATTATTTGAAGCTAAACCATGGGTTTCGCATGGATTTGAAGCTAACTCGTTTTTTTCGCCTGCATTTGAAGATAAATCGTGTATATCACAAGTATTTGAAGCTAAACCATTCGCTTCGAATGGATTTGAAGCAAAGCCTTCAACTTGGCATTGATTTCAAGATAAATCATGTGTTTCGCTTGGATTTGAAGCTAACACGTTTGTTTCGCATGCAGTTGAAGCTAAAACATGTACATCACAAGTATCTGAATCTAATCCATCTGTTTCGCAAGAATATGAAAGCTATGAAGCTAGTCCATGTGATTCGCATGAATTTGAAGCTAAATCATGTGATTCGCATGGATTTGAAGCTATATCACATATATCGCAATTATCTGAAGATAAATCATTTGTCTTCTCTTGTATTTAAGCTAAGCCTTCTACTTCGGAGGAATTTGAAGCTAAATCATGTGTTTCGCTTGGATTGAGCTGAGTTGAAGCTCGTTAGTTTCGATAGCTTATCAGTTGAAGCTATCGTATATTCGCAAGTATTTGAAGCACATCATTCGTTTCGCATAAATTTGAACTAAGGCTACTACTTCGCATTGATTTGAAGCTAAATCATGGTTTCGCTTGGATTTGAAGCTAACGCGTTTGTTCCGCATGCAGTTGAAGCTAAATCATGTATATCACAAGTATTTGAAGCTAAACCATTCGTTTCGCATGGATTTGAATCTAAGCCTCCTACTTCGCATGAATTTGAATCTAAATCATGTGTTTCGCTTGCATTTGAAGCTAATTCGTTTCTTTCGCATGCAGTTGAAGCTAAATTATGTATAAACAAGTATTTGAAGCTAAACCATTTGCATAGCAAGGATTTGAAGCTAAACCATGTGAATCGCAAGAATTTGAAGCTAAATCATGTGTTTCGCTTGGATTTGAAGCTAACTCGTTTGTTTCGCATGCAGTTGAAGCTATATCGCTTATATTCGCAAGTATTTGAAACCAAATCATTCGATTCGCATGAATTTGAAACTAGGACTTCTACTTCGCATTGGTTTCAAGCTAAATCATATGTTTCGCTTGGATTTGAAGCTAACTCGTTTGATTCGCATGCAGTTGAAGCTAAATCATGTATATCACAAGTATTTGAAGCTAAACCGTTCGTTTCGAATGGATTTGAATCTAAGCATCCTACGTCGCATGAATTTGAATCTAAATCATGTGTTTCGCTTGGATTTGAAGCTAACTCGTTTGTTTCGCATGCAGTTGAAGCTAAATCATGTATATCACAAGTATTCGAAGCTAAACCATTTGTATCGCATGGATTTGAAGCTAAACCTTCTAATGCGCAATGATTCGAAGCTTAATCATGTGTTTTGCTTGGATTTGAAGCTAACTCGATTGTTTCGCATTCCTTCTACTTCGAATTCATTTGAAGTTTGGATTAGAAGCTAACTCGATTGTTTCGCAATGCACTTTATGCTAAATCATGTATAAAACATGTATTTGAAGCTAAACCATTTATTTCGCATGTATTTGAAGCTAAGACTTATACTTTGCATGAAATTGAAGCTAAATCATGTGTTTCGCTTGGATTTGAAGCTAACTCGTTAGTTTCGCATGTAGTTGAAGCTATATCGCTTATATTCGCAAGTATTTGAAGCCACATCATTCGTTTCGCATAAATTTGAAACTAAGGCTACTGCTTCGCATTGATTTGAAGCTAAATCATGTGTTTCGCTTGGATTTGAAGCTAACGCGTTTGTTCCGCATGCAGTTGAAGCTAAATCATGTATATCACAAGTATTTGAAGCTAAACCGTTCGTTTCGCATGGATTTGAATCTAAGCCTCCTACGTCGCATGAATTTGAATCTAAATCATGTGTTTCGCTTGGATTTGAAGCTAACTCGTTTGTTTCGCATGCAGTTAAAGCTAATTCATGTATATCACAAGTATTTGAAGCTAAACCGTTCGTTTCGCATGGATTTGAATCTAAGCCTCCTACGTCGCATGAATTTGAATCTAAATCATGTGTTTCGCTTGGATTTGAAGCTAACTCGTTTGTTTCGCATGCAGTTGAAGCTAAATCATGTATATCACAAGTATTCGAAGCTAAGCCATTTGTATAGCATGGATTTGAAGCTAAACCTTCTAATACGCAATGATTCGAAGCTTAATCATGTGTTTTGCTTGGATTTGAAGCTAACTCGATTGTTTCGCATTCCTTCTACTTCGAATTCATTTGAAGTTTGGATTAGAAGCTAACTCGATTGTTTCGCAATGCACTTTATGCTAAATCATGTATAAAACATGTATTTGAAGCTAAACCATTTATTTCGCATGTATTTGAAGCTAAGACTTATACTTTGCATGAAATTGAAGCTAAATCATGTGATTCGCTTGGATTTGAAGCTAACTCGTTAGTTTCGCATGCAGTTGAAGCTATATCGCTTATATTCGCAAGTATTTGAAGCCAAATCATTCGTTTCGCATAAATTTGAAACTAAGGCAACTACTTCGCATTGATTTGAAGCTAAATCATGTGTTTCGCTTGGATTTGAAGCTAACTCGTTTGTTTCGCATGCAGTTGAAGCTAAATCATGTATATCACAAGTATTTGAAGCTAAACCATTCGTTTCGCATGGATTTGAATCTAAGCCTCCTACTTCGCATGAATTTGAATCTAAATCATGTGTTTCGCTTGCATTTGAAGCTAATTCGTTTGTTTCGCATGCAGTTGAAGCTAAATTATGTATAAACAACTATTTGAAGCTAAACCATGTGTTTCGCATGGATTTGAAGCTAATTCGTTTGTTTCGCATGCAGTTGAAGCTAAATCATGTATATCACAAGTATTCGAAGCTAAACCATTTGTATCGCATGGATTTGAAGCTAAGCCTTCTAATGCGCAATGATTCGAATCTAAATCATGTGTTATGCTTGGACTTGAAGCTAACTCGATTGTTTCGCATTCCTTCTACTTCGAATTCATTTGAAGTTTGGGTTAGAAGCTAACTCGATTGTTTCGCAATACACTTTATGCTAAATCATGTATAAAACATGTATTTGAAGCTAAACCATTTATTTCGCATGTATTTGAAGCTAAGACTTATACTTTGCATGAAATTGAAGCTAAATCATGTGTTTCGCTTGGATTTGAAGCTAACTCGTTTGTTTCGCATGCAGTTGAAGCTATATCGCTTATATTCGCAAGTATTTGAAACCAAATCATTCGATTCGCATGAATTTGAAACTAGGGTGTCTACTTCGCATTGATTTCAAGCTAAATCGTGTGTTTCGCTTGGATTTGAAGCTAACTCGTTTGTTTCGCATGCAGTTGAAGCTAAATCATGTATATCACAAGTATTTGAAGCTAAACCGTTCGTTTCGCATGGATTTGAATCTAAGCCTCCTACGTCGCATGAATTTGAATCTAAATCATGTGTTTCGCTTGGATTTGAAGCTAACTCGTTTGTTTCGCATGCAGTTGAAGCTAAATCATGTATATCACAAGTATTCGAAGCTAAACCATTTGTATCGCATGGATTTGAAGCTAAACCTTCTAATGCGCAATGATTCGAAGCTTAATCATGTGTTTTGCTTGGATTTGAAGCTAACTCGATTGTTTCGCATTCCTTCTACTTCGAATTCATTTGAAGTTTGGATTAGAAGCTAACTCGATTGTTTCGCAATGCACTTTATGCTAAATCATGTATAAAACATGTATTTGAAGCTAAACCATTTATTTCGCATGTATTTGAAGCTAAGACTTATACTTTGCATGAAATTGAAGCTAAATCATGTGTTTCGCTTGGATTTGAAGCTAACTCGTTCGTTTCGCATGCAGTTGAAGCTATATCGCTTATATTCGCAAGTATTTGAAGCCAAATCATTCGTTTCGCATAAATTTGAAACTAAGGCAACTACTTCGCATTGATTTGAAGCTAAATCATGTGTTTCGCTTGGATTTGAAGCTAACTCGTTTGTTTCGCATGCAGTTGAAGCTAAATCATGTATATCACAAGTATTTGAAGCTAAACCATTCGTTTCGCATGGATTTGAATCTAAGCCTCCTACTTCGCATGAATTTGAATCTAAATCATGTGTTTCGCTTGCATTTGAAGCTAATTCGTTTGTTTCGCATGCAGTTGAAGCTAAATTATGTATAAACAACTATTTGAAGCTAAACCATGTGTTTCGCATGGATTTGAAGCTAATTCGTTTGTTTCGCATGCAGTTGAAGCTAAATCATGTATATCACAAGTATTCGAAGCTAAACCATTTGTATCGCATGGATTTGAAGCTAAGCCTTCTAATGCGCAATGATTCGAATCTAAATCATGTGTTATGCTTGGACTTGAAGCTAACTCGATTGTTTCGCATTCCTTCTACTTCGAATTCATTTGAAGTTTGGATTAGAAGCTAACTCGATTGTTTCGCAATACACTTTATGCTAAATCATGTATAAAACATTTATTTGAAGCTAAACCATTTATTTCGCATGTATTTGAAGCTAAGACTTATACTTTGCATGAAATTGAAGCTAAATCATGTGTTTCGCTTGGATTTGAAGCTAACTCGTTTGTTTCGCATGCAGTTGAAGCTATATCGCTTATATTCGCAAGTATTTGAAACCAAATCATTCGATTCGCATGAATTTGAAACTAGGGTGTCTACTTCGCATTGATTTCAAGCTAAATCATATGTTTCGCTTGGATTTGAAGCTAACTCGTTTGTTTCGCATGCAGTTGAAGCTAAATCATGTATATCACAAGTATTTGAAGCTAAACCGTTCGTTTCGCATGGATTTGAATCTAAGCCTCCTACGTCGCATGAATTTGAATCTAAATCATGTGTTTCGCTTGCATTTGAAGCTAATTCGTTTGTTTCGCATGCAGTTGAAGCTAAATTATGTATAAACAACTATTTGAAGCTAAACCATGTGTTTCGCATGGATTTGAAGCTAATTCGTTTGTTTCGCATGCAGTTGAAGCTAACTCGATTGTTTCGCATTCCTTCTACTTCGAATTCATTTGAAGTTTGGATTAGAAGCTAACTCGATTGTTTCGCAATGCACTTTATGCTAAATCATGTATAAAACATGTATTTGAAGCTAAACCATTTATTTCGCATGTATTTGAAGCTAAGACTTATACTTTGCATGAAATTGAAGCTAAATCATGTGTTTCGCTTGGATTTGAAGCTAACTCGTTAGTTTCGCATGCAGTTGAAGCTATATCGCTTATATTCGCAAGTATTTGAAGCCAAATCATTCGTTTCGCATAAATTTGAAACTAAGGCAACTACTTCGCATTGATTTGAAGCTAAATCATGTGTTTCGCTTGGATTTGAAGCTAAGTCGTTTGTTTCGCATGCAGTTGAAGCTAAATCATGTATATCACAAGTATTTGAAGCTAAACCATTTGTTTCGCATGGATTCGAAAATCAGACTTCTATTTCGCATTGATTTGAAGCTAAATCATGTGTTTCGAATGTATTTGAAGCTAACTCGTTTGTTTCGCCTGCATGTGAAGCTAAATCATGTATATCACAAGTATTTGAAGCTAATCCATTTGATTCCCATGGATTTGTAGATAAGCCTTCCACTTCGCATTGATTTGAAGCTAAATCATGTGTTTCACTTGGATTTGAAGCTAACTCGTTTGTTTCGCACGCAGTTGAAGCTATATCACTTATATCGCAAGTATTTGAAGCTAAATCATTTGTGTCGCATGGATTCGAAAATCAGCCTTCTATTTCGCATTGATTTGAAGCTAAATCATGTGTTTCTCATGGATTTAAAGCTAACACGTTTGTTTCGCATATAGTTGAAGCTAAATCATGTATATCACAAGTATTTGAAGCTAAACCATTTGTTTTGCATGGATTCGAACATCAGCCTTCTATTTCGCATTGATTTGAAGTCAAATCATGCGTTTCTCATGGATTTAAAGCTAACACGTTTGTTTCGCATGCAATTGAAGCTCAATCATGTATATCACAAGTATTTGAAGCTAAACCATTTGTTTCGCATGGATTCGAAGATCAGCCTTCTACTTCGCATTGATCTGAAGCTAAATCAAGTGTTTCGCATGGACTTAAAGCTAACACGTTTGTTTCGCATGCAGTTGAAGCAAAATCATGTATATCACAAGTATTTGAAGCTAAACCATTTGATTCGCATGGATTTGAAGCTAAGCCTTCTACTTCGCATTGATTTCAATTAAATCAAGTGTTTCGTTTGGATTTGAAGCAAACTCGTTTGTTTCGTATACAGTTGAAGCTAGATCACTTATGTTCGCAAGTATTTGAAGCTAAATCATTCGTTTCGCATGGATTTGAAGTTAAGCCTTCTACTTCGCATTGATTTGAATTATAAATCATGTGTTTCGCTTGGATTTGAAGCTAACTCGTTTGTTTCGCATGCAGTTGAAGCTCAATCATGTATATCACAAGTATTTGAAGCTAAACCATTTGTTTCGCATTGGTTTTGAAACTAAGCCTTCTATTTCGCATTGATTTGTAGCTAAATCATGAGTTTCGCATGGATTTGAAGCTAACTCGTTTGTTTCGCATGGATTTGAAGCTAACTCGTTTGTTTCGCATGCAGTTGAAGCAAAATCATGTATATCATAAGTTTCTGAAGCTAACCATTCGTTTCGCATGGATTTGAAGCTAAGCCTTCTACTTCGCATTGATTTGAAGCTAAATCATGTGTTTCGCATGTATTTGAAGGTAACTCGTTTGTTTCGCCTGCATGTGAAGCTAAATCGTGTATATCACAAGAATTTGAAGCTAGACCATCTGATTCGCATGGATTTGAAGATAAGCTTTCTACTTCGCATTGATTTGAAGTAAAATCAAGTATTTCGCTTGGATTTGAAGCTAACTCGTTTGTTTCGCATGCAGTTGAAGCTCAATCATGTATCTCACAAGTATTTGAAGCTAAACCATTTGTTTCGCATGGATTTGAAGCTAAGCCTTCTCCTTCGCATTGATTTGAAGCTAAGTCATGTCTTACGCTTGGATTCGAAGCTCACTCCTTTGTTTCTCCTGCATTTGAAGCTATTTCACTTATATCGCAAGGATTTGAATCTAAATCATTTGTGTTGCATGGATTTGATGCTAAGCCTTCTACTTCGCTTTGATTTGGAGCTAAATCGTGTGTTTCGCATGGATTTGAAGCTCCCTCGTTTGTTTCGCCTGCATTTGAAGCTCAATCATGTATATCGCTAATATTTGAAGCTAATCCATTTGTTTGCATGGATTCGATGATAAACCTTCTACTTGGTATTGATTTTAAGTTAAATCATGTGTTTCGCATGGATTTAAAGATAACTCGTTTGTTTCGCATGCAGCCGTTATTTTACCCATGAGTTCGGACTTGCATTTCTCGCTAGTCTGTTTGGCATCCTTCGCCAACTTTTCGTTAGCCGTTATTTTACCCACGAGTTCGGACTTGCATTTTACACCGGCCAGTTCGACACCCTCCGTCACTTTTTCGTTAGCTGTTATTTTTCTACGAAGCTCGTCGTCTCCTCTTTTGGATACATCGTCAACGTACGATCTAGTGGCCGCGTCATCGTTTCGAAGCGGTTCCGCCAAATGTTTGATCCTCTTATTTCGAGCCGTGTACCATTCCGTTGAGAAGCACATCGCATTATTCTGCATGTACTCGTGAAGCGATGACGTTACAGTATCATCGCCTATCTTTGGAACGCGATCGACGTACAGTTTGGTTGCCGCGTCATCGTTCGTCGTAGGATTTGCGACACGAGCGATCTTAGCGCCTCGCGCGTCGTAGAAATTGCCGATCGAGCATATGGCATTGTCGTGTACATAATTTTTACATATCGAATAAAAAGTTGAAATATCTGCCAATATTTTCGACTCGGGCGTACTATGTTTATACAACGTACCAAATTTATTAATAGACATTTTTTTTCGTTTGTTGGTTCAGTTGTTTTCTTCTCCTTTCTTCTTCTTCTTCTTCTTTAACACCAACAACTCGAGTAGATCTTGCTGTTGCCCGATCTGTTGTATTTGCCGACAAATGTCGTCGAGTCTGAACTCAATATTTTTAAATCTGACCTCCCAACTTTCGTCTACGAATAACGTTTGATTGGTTTCGCAGCAATTCCAACGGATACTCGTTTTATCGAACCATTTGATAAATTTACCAACAGGCATTTCATTCGTCACTAACGTAATAAATATTCGAACAATTTAATTTATAATCAATCCAGCTTCGCGAAGTTCTACCAGCTCATTTGGGGCATCCCGATGCACATAATCTACCGGATTGTTGGTTACACGCATCATCGTCGTTGGAATATTTATACCTTTTCCACGTAACGTTGAGAACATTGGTCCTATAATAGTTTTGTACTTGTAGCCCTTATTTCCCATTATCTGATTACCACGTCGGTGCGCATGCGTGGCGATGAGAATGTTTCTATAAATTTCTTTATCGTTCTCGGTGTACAGGTTCTCGTTGGGTATTCTTTTGAATATCAATTCGTAGAGACCTGGAGTTCCCCTGTACCTAATTTTATTAATAACAATATCATCGTTGCTTTCCACGTCGAACGCAACGTTTCCAAGCATCTGTTTGTTATTATGAAAATACACTCCGTACACATTGTCCTGACTTTTCGGCTGCCCGCTAAAGAAATTTCTCAAGTATTCGCTCGCTAAAGGTCTAAGATTACTGAACAAATGCTCGTATTCGTGGCGATGCTTTTCAGGACTTCTCAAAATATTTCGCATCGATGATTCCAACGATGTTGCAGCCGTTGGAGATGATTCGAAAGCTCCCTCCTTCTCCGGATGCATTGAAGGTGTTGGTTCGAGCACCATATTGCTGTCCGCATCGTGGTCGTCGTCGTCATCGTCAACGTCAACATAGTCAACGTCATCGCTGACACCGATGGGGGAATATACTTTATTCTTCTTCTTTTTCAAATGCATCCTTGGAGTTAATGTCGCTTCATCGTGTTTCCTCTTTTTCTTAATAAATTATCACCCCACGTTCTTCTTCTTCACAGAGAACAGCGGCTGCTGCTGCTGCTGTGTTTGCTTGAAAATCCAACGGTCGATCAGCACTTGATGTATTATCTTTCGCTTCCGTAGCTGTATTTTGAACCAGCTGTTTCAACGGTTCCACAATCGGACGTAAATTCGTCTCAATGTTGGACTGTACATCCATTTTCCCAACTTTCAAGGCTAAACTCTTTTTACGTATGACGTCACTGGTCTTAGCTATTTGCTTAACGATGGCAGCTCGCAGGTTTTTCTTTGACGGACGCATATCGAGTGGGGAGCACGATGTGACATCGACACCTCTTACCGTCCAAATGAGCCGGATCACAGCACGACGAATTCGTTAAATCCGCGTCTGTAACTTCCTCGGTTCTCAGGACTGTCTTTGTCGATTACAAGGAATTCATACTTGTTTCGCCAACACCTTGAACAAACTGCGTTGAAACTTTCGAACGACATATCGGTATTCACATGATCCTGATGAACGTGTCGCAGATTCGTGGCATCTTCATTGAATAGAATCAATAGATTGGCATTGTCCCGAATCAAATGGTTGGGTATTCTCGCATACGATTGCGACAGATAGAAACAATCGACGTGCGAATGTCTGCCCATCGCGAAATATTCTCTCATAACGTCCTGTTCGTCACAAGCAACGTCGTCGAAGATAAATATCGAATTCGGTCGAGCATCCGCCGGGGGAATCACGTCCGCGTTGTCCGAATAGGCAAAATAACCTACGTCCTTGCCCACGTGCGAGAACAAGTTGTTGAAGTATTGATATTTTGGCTGACGTAACGATTTCGAATACACGTACACATTTGCGAATCGCAGTCCATTCGGACTTTCCAACAGGCTAATCATGACGTTCGTTTTACCACATCCTGACGGGTCGCTTATCACGCATCGTATAGTACTCGGTAGCAATGACCCATGCTTCCGAATTATCTCATCATGGTCGTCGAATGTGTGGCAGGTCGGAACCTGGATATTCAAGGACTGTCGTACGAAACGCATGCTCTCTCTCTCGACTGTTATTGTTATGCTACATTTTCTTTTCGAACGATAAGGTATTTATACGAGAACTCAAGCATCATAGATATCAGTCTTCTCGTATTCTAATAATAGAGCACATCTACGTGTAACTAACGCACGTGCAGTTTTTTTGTTCATTATCAATCAAAAAACCTTTGACATAACAGCTTCATATACCGCTACAGATTGGAAAGAAACAGCTTTGTATACCGCTACAGACTGGTAAGAAACAGCTCTGTATACCGCTACAGACTGGTATAAACAGCTCTGTATACCGCTACAGACTGGTATAAACAGCTCTGTATACCGCTACAGACTGGTAAGAAACAGCACTGTATACCGCTACAGACAGGTAAGAAACAGCTCTGTATGCTGCTACAGACTGGTATAAACAGCTCTGTATAACGCTACAGACTGGTAAG
Source organism: Megalopta genalis (assembly GCF_051020955.1). NCBI lineage: Eukaryota > Metazoa > Arthropoda > Insecta > Hymenoptera > Halictidae > Megalopta > Megalopta genalis. The sequence goes on along the minus strand of NW_027476218.1, from coordinate 62,297 downwards.
AAACAGCTCCGTATACCGCTATAGACTGGTAAAAGACATTCCCTCAAGATTAGGTATGGGTCAGATAAGGAAGAAGGGTCGACGAGCGGTCAAGGGGAAGAAGAAGAAGAACTACAGTAGCTACAATACTGGAAGAATTCTACTAATTGCCAAACGAGGTGGTTTTTTACCGCTGCTGTTTCCTGCTTTAGGAGCTTTGGGGGCATTGTCAGGCGGCGCTGCTGCAGTGGCTAAAACGATAAACCAGGCGAAAGCTGAGAAGAAACAATTGAAAGAAATGTAACGACACACAAATTAATGCGATGTAGAAGATTTAGCTTCAAATTCGTGCGAAACAAATGATTTAGCTTCAAATACTTGCGAATATAAGTAATATAGCATCAAATGCAGGCGAAGCAAACGAGTAAGATTCAAATCCATTAGAAACGCATGATTTAGCTTCACATCAATACGAAGTAGAAGTTTTTGCTTCAAATATATGAGAAACAAATGATTTAGCATCAGATACTTGCGATATAAGTGATATAGCTTCAAATGCAGGCGAATCAAACGAGTTTGCTTCAAATCCATGAGAAACACGTGATTTACCTTGAAATCAATGCGACGTAGAAGGCGTAGCTACAAATACATGAGAAACAAATGATTTATCTTCAGATATTGGGATATAAGTGATATAGCTTCAAATGCACGCGAAACAATCGAGTTAGCTTCAAATCCATGATAACACATGATTTAGCTTCAAATCAATGCGAAGTAGAAAGCTCAACTTCGAACCATGCGAAACAAATCGTTTAGATTCAAATACTTGTGATATACATGATTTAGCTTCAACAGCTTGCGAAACAAACGAGTTAGCTTCAAATCCAAGCGAAAGACATGATTCAGCTACAAATCAATGCGAAGTAGAAGGCTTAGCTTCAAATCCAAGCAAAACACATGATTTAGATTCAAATACTTGCGATATAAATGAAATAGATTCAAATGCAGACGAAACAAACGAGTGAGCTTCAAATCTAAGCGAAACACATGATTTCGCTTTAAATTCATGCAAAACACTTGTAATAGCTTCAAATCCATGCGAAACACATGATTTACCTACAAATGCTTGCGATATAAATGATGTAGCTTCAAATGCAGGAGAAACAATCGAGTTATCTTCAAACCCATGCGAAACAAATGGTTTAACTTCAAATACTTGTGATATACATGATTTAGCTTCAACTGCATGAGAAACAAATGAGTGAGCTTCAAATCCACGCGAAACACATGATTTCGCTTTAAATTCATGCAAAACACTTGTAATAGCTTCAAATCCATGCGAAACACATGATTTAGATTCAAATACTTGCGATTTAAATGAAATAGATTCAAATGCAGACGAAAAATACGAGTTATCTTCACATCCATGCGAAACACATGATTTAGCTTCAAATCAATGCGACGTAGGAGGTTTAGTTTCAAATCAATGCGAAACGAATGATTTGTCTTCAAATACTTGCGAATATAACTGATATAGCTTCAACTGCATGCGAAACAAACGAGTTAGCTTCACATCCATGCGACACGCATGATACAGGTTCAAATCCATGCGAAACGCATAATTTAGCTTCAAATCATGCAGGCGAAACAATCGAGTTAGCTTCAAATCCAAGCGAAACACATGAATTAGTTTCAAATTCATTCGAAACACATGGTTTAGCTTAATATTTATGCGACACAAATGCTTCAGCTTCAAATACTTGTGATATACATGATTTAGCTTCAACTGCATGTGAAACAAACGTGTTAGATTCAAATTCAATCGAAACATATGATTCAGTTTCAAATCAATGCGAAGTAGAAGGCATAGCTACCAATCCATGCGAATCAACTGATTTAGCTTCAAATACTTCTGATATACATGATTTAACTTCAATTGCATGCCAAACAAACGAGTTAGCTTCAAATCCTAACGAAACACATGATTAAGATTCAAATCAGTGTGAAGTAGAAGGCTTAGCTTCAAATCCATGCGAAACGAATGAATGAGCTTCAAATACTTGCGAATATAAGTGAAATAGCTTCGAATGTAGGCAAAACAAACGAATTAGATTCAGATCCATGCGACACAAATTATTTAGCTTCATATAATTGTGATATACATGATTAAGATTCAGCTGCATGCGAAACAATCGATTTAGCTTCACACCTAAGGGAGACACATGATTTAACTTCAAACCAATGCGAAGTAGAAGCCTTAGCTTGAAATCAAAGCGAAAGAAATGGTTTAGCATCAAATACTTGTGATATACATGATTTAGCTTCAACTGCATGTGAAACAAACGAGTTATCTTGAAATACATGTGGGTCACATGATTTAGCTATTAAATCAATGCGAAGTAGAAAGCTTAGCTTCAATTCCATGCGACAAAAATGAATTAGCTTCAAATGCTTGCGATATAAATGATGTACCTTCAAATGCAGGCGAATCAAACGAGTTAGCTTCAAATCCATGCGAAACACATGGTTTTGCTTCATATTCTAGCGAAACAGTTGGCTTTGATCCAAATACTTGTGATAAAGATGATTTAGCTTCAACTGCATGCGAATCAAACGAGTTAGCTTCAAATCCAATCGAAACACATGATTTAGATTCAAATTCATGCGAAGTAGAAGGATTAGCTTCAAATCCATGCGAAAAGAATGGTTAAGCTTCAAATACTTGTGATATACGTGATTTAGCTTTAACTGCATGCGAAACAAACGAGCTGGCTTCAAATCCAAGTGAAACACATAATTTAGCTTCAAATCAATGCGAAGTTGATGGCTTATCTTCGAATCCATGCGACAAAAATGAATTAGCTTCAAATGCTTGCAACATAAATGATGTACCTTCAAATGCAGGCGAAACAAACGGGTTTGCTTCAAATCCATGCGAAACACATGATTTAGCTTCAAATTCACGCGAAGTAGAAGGCTTATCTTCGAAACCATGCGAAACAAATGGTTTAGATTCATATACTTTTGAAATAGACGATTTAGCTTCAAATTCATGCGAAACACATGGTTTAGATTAATATTCATACGAAACACATGGTATAGCATAATATTCATGCGAAACAAATGGTTCAGCTTCAAATACTTGCGATATAAATGATATAGATTCAAATGCAGGCGAAACAAGAGAGTTAGCTTCAAATCCAAGCGTAACACATGATTTAGCTTCAAATCAATGCGAAGTAGAAGGCTTAGCTTCAAATCCATGCGAAACAAATGGTTTAACTTCAGATACTTGTGATATACTTGATTTATCTTCAAATGCAGGCGAAAAAAACGAGTTAGCTTCAAATCAATGCGAAATAGAAGGCTGATTTTCGAATCCTTGCAAAACAAATGGATTATCTTCAAATACTTGTGATATACATGATTTAGCTCCAACTGCATGCGAAACAAACAAGTTAGCTTCAAATCCAAGCGAAACACATGATTTAGCTTCAAATCAATGCGAAGTAGAAGCATTAGCATCAAATCCATGCTAAAAAATGAATTAGCTTCAAATACTTGTTATATACATGATTTAGCTTCAACTGCATGCGAAACAAACGAGGTAGCTTCAAATTCAAGCGAAACACATGATTTAGCTTCAAATCAATGCGAAATAGAAGTCTTATCTTCGAATCCATGCGAAATGAATGATTGAGCTTCAAATACTTGCGAATATAAGTGATATTGCTTCAACTGCATGCGAAACACACAAGTGGTGCGACACAAATGTTTTAGCTTCAAATACTTGTGATATACATGATTTAACTTTAACTGCATGCTAAATAAACGAGTTATCTTCAAATCCATACGAAACACATCATTTAGCTTCAAATCAATGCGAAGTAGAAGGATTAGCATCAAATCCATGCGACCGAAATTATTTAGATTCATATACTTGCGATATGTGTGATATAGCTTCAAATGAAGGCAAACCAACGAGTTAGCTTCTAATCCATGCAAAACAAATACCTGCGAATATAAGTGATATAGCTTCAAATGCAGGCGAAACAAACCAGTTAGCTTCAAATCGATGCGAAACATATGATTTAGCTTCTAATCAATGCGAAGTAGAAGGCTTAGCTTCAAATCCATGCTAAAAATGAATTAGCTTCAAATACTTGTGATATACATGAGATAGCTTCAACTGCATGCTAAACAAACGAGTTACCTTCAAATCCATGCGAAACACATGATTCAGCTTCAAATCAATGCGAAGTAGAAGCATTAGCATCAAATCCATGCGACACAGATTATTTAGATTCATATACTTGCGATATAAGTGATATAGCTTCAAATGCAGGCGAAACAAACGAGTGAAATTCAAATCCAAGCGAATCACATGACCCAGCTTCAAATCAATGCGAAGTAGAAGCATTAGCTTCAAATCCATGCGAAACGAATGATTGACCTATAAATACTTGCGAATATAAGTGATACAGCTTCAAATGCATGCGAAACAAACGAGTTTGCTTCAAATCCATGTAAAACGCATGATTTAGCTTCAAATCAATGCGAAGTTGGAGACTTAGCTTCAAATCCATGCGAAACAAATGAATTAGCATCAAATACTTGCGATATAAGTGATATATCTTCAAATGCATGCGAAACAAACGAATGAGATTCAATCCATGTGAACCACATCATTTAGCTTCAAATTCATGAGAATCAAATGGTTTGACTTACAATACTTGTGATATACATGATTTAGCTTCAACTGCATGCGAAAGAAACGAGTTAGCTTCAAATCCATGCGAAACACACGATTTAGCTTCAAATTCATTCCAAACACATGGTTTAGCTTAATACTCATGCGAAACACATGGTTTAACTTAATATTCATGCGAAACAAATTGTTCAACTTCAAATACTTGTGATACACATGATTGAGCTTCAACTGCATGTGAAATAGACGTGTTACCTTCAAATCCATGCGACACATATGATTTAGTTTCAAATTCATGCGAAGTAGAGGGTTTATCTTCGAAACCATGCGAAACAAATGGTTTAGTTTCATATAATTTTGATATAAATGATTTAACTTTAAATTCATGCGAAACACATCGTTTAGATTCATATTCATGCGAAGCACATGGTTTAACTTAATATTCATGCGAAACAAATTGTTCAGCTTCAAATACTTGTGATATACATGATTGAGCTTCAACTGTATGTGAAACAAACGTGTTAACTACAAATCCAAGCGAAATTCATGATTTAGCTTCAAATCAATGCGAAGTAGAAGGGTTAGCATCAAATCCAAGTGAATCACATGATTTACATTCAAATCAATGCGAAGTAGAAGGCTTAGCTTCAAATTCACGCGAAACGAATGATTGACCGTCAAATACTTGCGAATATAAGTGATATAGCTTCAAATGCAGGCGAATCAGACGAGTTAGCTTCGAATACATGCGAAACACAAGATTTAGCTTCAAATCAATGCGAAGTAGAAGGCTTAGCTTTAAATCAATGCAAAACAAATGGTTTTGCTTCAAATACTTGTGATATACATGATTTAGCTTCAAATGCAGGCGAAACAAACGAGTTATCTTCAAATCAATGCGAAACACGTGATTTAGCATCAAATGAATGCGAAGTAGAAGGCTTAGCTTCAAATCCATGCGAAACAAATGGTTCAGCTTCAAATAATTGTGATATACATGATTTAACTTCAACTGCAGGCGAAACAAACGAGTTGACTACAAATCCAAGCGAATACATGATTTAGCTTCAAATCAATACGAAGTAGGAGGCTTAGCTTCAAATCCATGCGACACAAATGATTTAGCTTCAAATACTTGCGATATAAGTGATATAGCTTCAAATGCATGCGAAACAAACGAGTCAGCTTCAATTCATGTGAACCACATCATTTAGTTTCAAATTCATGCGAATCAAATGGTTTTGCTTCCAATACATGTGATAAACATGATTCAGCTTCAACTGCATGCGAAACAATGAGTTAGCTTCAAATCGAAGAGAACACATGATTTAGTTTCAAATCAAAGCGAAGTAGAAGGCTTAGCTTCAAATTCATGCGAAACGAATGATTGACCGTCAAATACTTGCGAATATAAGTGATATAGCTTCAAATGCAGGCGAAACAAACGAGTTAGCTTCGAATACATGCGAAACACACGATTTAGCTTAAAATCAATGCGAAGAAGAAGCTTCAAATACATGTGATATACATTATTTAGATTCAACTGCATGAGAAACAAACGAGTTAGTTTCAAATCCATGCGAAACATATGATTTAGCTTCAAATCAATGCGAACTAGAAGCCTTAGCTTCAAATCCATGCGAAACGAATGATTGAACTTCAAATACTTGCGAATATAAGTGATATAGCTTCGAATTCAAGCAAAACAAACGAGTTATATTCAAATTCATGCGAAACACATGATTTAGCTACAAATCAATGCGAAGTTGAAGGCTTATCTTCAAATCCATGCGAAGCGAATGGTTTAGCTTCAAATACTTGCGAATACAAGTGATATAGCATCAAATCCATGCGAAACAAATGACTTAGCTTCAAATTCATGCGAAACACATGGTTTAGCTTAATATTCATGGGAAGCAGATGGTTTAGATTCAGATACTTGTGATAAACATGATTTAGCTTCAACTGCATACGAAACAAACGAGTTAGATTCAAATCCATGCGAAACGCATGATTTAGCTTCAAATACTTTTTTTATACACGATTTGGCGTCACCTGTATGAAACATCAAAGAAGTTAGCTTCAAATCCAAGCGAAACACATGATTTAGCTTCAAATCATTGCGAAGTAGAAGGCTTAGCTTCAAATCCATGCGAAACACATGATTTAGCTTGAAATCAATGCGAACTAGAAGGCTTAGCATCAAATCAATGCGAATCAAATGGTTTAGCTTCAAATACTTGTGATATACATGATTTTGCTTCAACTGCATGCGAAACAATCGAGTTATCTTGAAATCCAGGCGGTACACATGATTTAGCTACAAATCAATGCGAAGTCGATGGCTTAACTTCAAATCCATGCGAAACAAATGGTTTAGCTTCAAATATTTGTGATAAACATGATTTAGCTTCAAATGCAGGCGAGACAAACGAATTAGCTTTAAATCCATGCGAAACAAACGAGTTAGCTTTAATTCCATGAGAAACCCATGATTTAACTTAAAATCAATACGAGGTAGAAGGGTTACATTCGAATCCATGCGAAACAAATGGTTTAGCTTCAAATACTTGTGATATACACGATTTAGGTTCAACTGCATGCGAAACAAACGTGTCAGCATTAAGTCCATACGAAACACATGATTTAGCTTCAAATCGAAGCGAAATACATGATTAAGCTTCCAATCAATGCGAAATACATGATTAAGCTTCCAATCAATGCGAAGTAGAAGGCTTAGCTTCAAATCCATGCGAATCAAATGGTTTAGCTTCAAATACTTGTGATATACATGATTTTGCTTCAACTGCATGCGAATCAAGCGAGTTAGCTTCAAATCCATGCGAAACAAATGAGTTAGCTTCAAATCCATGAGAAACACATGATTCAGCATCAAATCATTGCGAAATAGAAGACTGATTTTCGAATCCATGCGAAACAAATGGTTTAGCTTCAAATACTTGTGATATACATGATTTAGAATCAACTGCATGCGAAACAAACGAGTTATCTTTAAATCCATGTGAAACACATGATTTAACTTAAAATCAATACGAAGTAGAAGGTTTATCTTCGAATCCATGCAAACAAATGGATTAGCTTCAAATATTAGCGATATACATGATTTAGCTTCAAATGCAGGCGAAACACACGAGTTAGCTTCAAATCAATGCGAAACAAACGAAATAGTTTCAATTTCATGCGAAACGCATGATTTAGCTTCGAATCAGTGCGAAATAGGAGGCTTAGCTTCAAATCCATGCGAATCAAATGGATTATCTTCAAATACTTGTGATATTCATGATTTAGCTTCAACTGCATGCGAAACAAACGTGTGAGCTTTAAATTCTTGCGAAACTCACGATTTAGCTCCAAATCAAAGCGAAGTAGAAGACTTAGAATCAAATCCATGCGACACAAATGATTTAGCTTCAAATACTTGCGATATAAGTGATATAGCTTCAAATGCAGGAGAAACAAAGGAGAGAGCTTCAAATCCAAACGTAAGACATGATTTAGCTTCAAATCAATATGAAGGAGAAGGCTTAGATTCAAATCCATGCGAAACAAATGGTTTAGCTACAAATCAATGCGAAATAGAAGGCTTAGCTTCAAAACCAATGCGAGACAAATGGTTTAGCTTCAATTACTTGCGATATACATGATTTATCTTCAAATGCAGGCGAAACAGACGAGTTAGCTTCAAATCCATGCGAAACAAACGAGTTAGCTTCAAATACATGCGAAACTCATGATTTAGCTTCAAATCAATGCGAAATAGAAGGCTGATTTTCGAATCCTTGCAAAACAAATGGATTATCTTCAAATACTTGTGATATACATGATTTAGCTCCAACTGCATGCGAAACAAACAAGTTAGCTTCAAATCCACGCGAAACACATGATTTAGCTTCAAATCAATGCGAAGTAGAAGCATTAGCATCAAATCCATGCTAAAAAATGAATTAGCTTCAAATACTTGTTATATACATGATTTAGCTTCAACTGCATGCGAAACAAACGAGTTAGCTTCAAATCCATGCGAAACACATGATTTAGCTTCAAATTCATTCCAAACACATGGTTTAGCTTAATACTCATGCGAAACACATGGTTTAACTTAATATTCATGCGAAACAAACTGTTCAGCTTCAAATACTTGTGATATACATGACTGAGCTTCAACTGCATGTGAAACAGACGTGTTACTTTCAAATCCAAGCGAAACATATGATTTAGCTTCAAATTCATGCGAAGTGGAAGGTTTATCTTCGAAACCATGAGAAACAAATGGTTTAGTTTCAAATAATTTTGATATAAATGATTTAACTTTAAATTCATGCGAAACACATCGTTTAGAATCATATTCATGCGAAGCACATGGTTTAACATAATATTCATGCGAAACAAATTGTTCAGCTTCAAATACTTGTGATATACATGATTGAGCTGCAACTGTATGTGAAACAAACGTGTTAAATACAAATCCAAGCGAAACACATGATTTAGCTTTATTTGCATGCGAAACACGTGATTTAGCATCAAATCAATGCGAAGTAGATGGCTTAGCTTCAAATCCATGCGAACAGAATGATTTGGCTTCAAATACTTGCGAATATAAGTGATATTGCTTCAACTGCATGCGAAACACACAAGTGGTGCGACACAAATGTTTTAGCTTCAAATACTTGTGATATACATGATTTAACTTTAACTGCATGCTAAATAAACGAGTTATCTTCAAATCCATACGAAACACATCATTTAGCTTCAAATCAATGCGAAGTAGAAGGATTAGCATCAAATCCATGCGACCGAAATTATTTAGATTCATATACTTGCGATATATGTGATATAGCTTCAAATGAAGGCAAACCAACGAGTTAGCTTCTAATCCATGCAAAACAAATACCTGCGAATATAAGTGATATAGCTTCAAATGCAGGCGAAACAAACCAGTTAGCTTCAAATCGATGCGAAACATATGATTTAGCTTCTAATCAATGCGAAGTAGAAGGCTTAGCTTCAAATCCATGCTAAAAATGAATTAGCTTCAAATACTTGTGATATACATGAGATAGCTTCAACTGCATGCTAAACAAACGAGTTACCTTCAAATCCATGCGAAACACATGATTCAGCTTCAAATCAATGCGAAGTAGAACCATTAGCATCAAATCCATGCGACACAGATTATTTAGATTCATATACTTGCGATATAAGTGATATAGCTTCAAATGCAGGCGAAACAAACGAGTGAAATTCAAATCCAAGCGAATCACATGACCCAGCTTCAAATCAATGCGAAGTAGAAGCATTAGCTTCAAATCCATGCGAAACGAATGATTGACCTATAAATACTTGCGAATATAAGTGATACAGCTTCAAATGCATGCGAAACAAACGAGTTTGCTTCAAATCCATGTAAAACACATGATTTGGCTTCAAACCAATGCGAAGTTGGAGACTTAGCTTCAAATCCATGCGAAACAAATGAATTAGCATCAAATACTTGCGATATAAGTGATATATCTTCAAATGCATGCGAAACAAACGAGTGAGATTCAATCCATGTGAACCACATCATGACCGCTTCAAATTCATCAGAATCAAATGGTTTGACTTACAATACTTGTGATATACATGATTTAGCTTCAACTGCATGCGAAAGAAACGAGTTAGCTTCAAATCCATGCGAAACACACGATTTAGCTTCAAATTCATTCCAAACACATGGTTTAGCTTAATACTCATGCGAAACACATGGTTTAACTTAATATTCATGCGAAACAAATTGTTCAACTTCAAATACTTGTGATACACATGATTGAGCTTCAACTGCATGTGAAATAGACGTGTTACCTTCAAATCCATGCGACACATATGATTTAGTTTCAAATTCATGCGAAGTAGAAGGTTTATCTTCGAAACCATGCGAAACAAATGGTTTAGTTTCATATAATTTTGATATAAATGATTTAACTTTACATTCATGCGAAACACATCGTTTAGATTCATATTCATGCGAAGCACATGGTTTAACTTAATATTCATGCGAAACAAATTGTTCAGCTTCAAATACTTGTGATATACATGATTGAGCTTCAACTGTATGTGAAACAAACGTGTTAACTACAAATCCAAGCGAAATTCATGATTTAGCTTCAAATCAATGCGAAGTAGAAGGGTTAGCATCAAATCCAAGTGAATCACATGATTTACATTCAAATCAATGCGAAGTAGAAGGCTTAGCTTCAAATTCACGCGAAACGAATGATTGGCCGTCAAATACTTGCGAATATAAGTGATATAGCTTCAAATGCAGGCGAATCAGACGAGTTAGCTTCGAATACATGCGAAACACAAGATTTAGCTTCAAATCAATGCGAAGTAGAAGGCTTAGCTTTAAATCAATGCAAAACAAATGGTTTTGCTTCAAATACTTGTGATATACATGATTTAGCTTCAAATGCAGGCGAAACAAACGAGTTATCTTCAAATCAATGCGAAACACATGATTTAGCTACAAATCAATGCAAAGTTGAAGGCTTATCTTCAAATCCATGCGAAGCGAATGGTTTAGCTTCAAATACTTGCGAATACAAGTGATATAGCTTCAAATCCATGCGAAACAAATGACTTAGCTTCAAATTCATGCGAAACACATGGTTTAGCTTAATATTCATGGGAAGCAGATGGTTTAGATTCAGATACTTGTGATAAACATGATTTAGCTTCAACTGCATACAAAACAAACGAGTTAGATTCAAATCCAAGCGAAACACATGATTTAGCTTCAAAATCAAGCGAAGTAGAAGGCTTAGCTTCAAATCCAAGCGAAACACGTGATTTAGCTTGAAATCAATGCGAACTAGAAGGCTTAGCTTCAAATCTATGCGAAACAAATGGTTTAGCTTGAAATACTTTTTTTATACACGATTTGGCGTCACATGTATGAAACATCAAACAAGTTAGCTTCAAATCCAAGCGAAACACATGATTTAGCTTCAAATCATTGCGAAGTAGAAGGCTTAGCTTCAAATCCATGCGAAACACAGGATTTAGCTTGAAATCAATGCGAACTAGAAGGCTTAGCTTCAAATCTATGCGAAACAAATGGTTTAGCTTGAAATACTTGTGATATACATGATTTAGCTTCAACTGCATGTGAAACAAACGTGTTACCTTCAAATCCAAGCGAAACATATGATTTAGCTTCAAATCAATGCGAAGTAGAAGGCTTAGCTTCAAATCCATGCGAAACGAATGACTGAACTTCAAATACTTGCGATTATACGTGATATAACTTCGAATGCAGGCGAAATAACCGAGTTAGTTTCAAATCCATACCAAACACATGATTTAAATTCAAATCAATGCGAAGTAGAAGGCTTAGTTTCAAATCCAAGCAAAGCACATAATTTAGGTTCAAATCAATGCGAAGTACAAGGATTAGCTTCAAATCCATGCGAAACATATGATTTAGCTTCAAATTCATTCCAAACACATGGTTTAGCTTAATACTCATGCGAAACACATGGTTTAACTTAATATTCATGCGAAACAAATTGTTCAGCTTCAAATACTTGTGACATACATGATTGAGCTTCAACTGTATGTGAAACAAACGTGTTAACTAAAAATCCAAGCGAAACTCATGATTTAGCTTCACATCAATGCGAAGTAGAAGGGTTAGCATCAAATCCAAGTGAATCATATCATTTAGATTCAAATCAATGCGAAGTAGAAGGCTTAGCTTCAAATTCACGCGAAACGAATGATTGACCGTCAAATACTTGCGAATATAAGTGATATAGCTTCAAATGCAGGCGAATCAGACGAGTTAGCTTCGAATACATGCGAAACACAAGATTTAGCTTCAAATCAATGCGAAGTAGAAGGCTTAGCTTTAAATCAATGCAAAACAAATGGTTTTGCTTCAAATACTAGTGATATACATGATTTAGCTTCAAATGCATGCGAAACAAAGGAGTTATCTTCAAACCCATGCGAAACACATGATTTAGCTTCAAATCAATGCGAAGTAGAAGGCTTAGCTTCAAATACATGAGAAACAAATGGTTCAGCTTCAAATAATTGTGACATACATGATTTAACTTCAACTGCAGGCGAAACAAACGAGTTGGCTACAAATCCAAGCGAATGCATGATTTAGCTTCAAATCAATTCGAAGTAGGAGGCTTAGCTTCAAATCCATGCGACACAAATGATTTAGCTTCAAATACTTGCGATATAAGTGATATAGCTTCAAATGCATGCGAAACAAACGAGTCAGCTTCAATTCATGTGAACCACATCATTTAGTTTCAAATTCATGCGAATCAAATGGTTTTGCTTCCAATACATGTGATAAACATGATTCAGCTTCAACTGCATGCGAAACAAACGAGTTGGCTTCTAATCCAAGCGAATACATGATTTAGCTTCAAATCAATACGAAGTAGGAGGCTTAGCTTCAAATTCATGCGAAACGAATGATTGACCGTCAAATACTTGCGAATATAAGTGATATAGCTTCAAATGCAGGCGAAACAAACGAGTTATCTTTAAATCCATGCGAAACACATGATTTAACTTAAAATCAATACGAAGTAGAAGGTTCATCTTCGAATCCATGCAAACAAATGGATTAGCTTCAAATATTAGCGATATACATGATTTAGCTTCAAATGCAGGCGAAACAAACGAGTTAGCTTCAAATCAATGCGAAACAAACGAGATAGTTTCAATTTCATGCGAAACGCATGATTTAGCTTCGAATCAGTGCGAAATAGGAGGCTTAGCTTCAAATCCATGCGAATCAAATGGATTATCTTCAAATACTTGTGATATTCATGATTTAGCTACAACTGCATGCGAAACAAACGAGTTAGCTTTAAATCCATCAGAAACCCATGATTTAGCTTAAAATCACTACGAGGTAGAGGGGTTACCTTCGAATCCACACGAAACAAATGGTTTAGCTTCAAATACTTGTGATATACTAGATTTAGCTTCTTCAGCATGCGAAACAAACGAGTGAGCTTTAAATCCATGCGATAGAAACGAGTTAGCTTCAAATCCATGAGAAGCACATGCTTTGGCTTCAAATCAATGCGAAATAGAACTCTGATTTTCGAATCCATGTAAAACAAATGGTTTAGCTTCAAATACTTGTGATATACATGATTTAGCTTCAACTGCATGCGAAACAATGAGTTAGCTTCAAATCCAAGAGAACACATGATTTAGTTTCAAATCAAAGCGAAGTAGAAGGCTTAGCTTCAAATTCATGCGAAACGAATGATTGACCGTCAAATACTTGCGAATATAAGTGATATAGCTTCAAATGCAGGCGAAACAAACGAGTTAGCTTCGAATACATGCGAAACACACGATTTAGTTTAAAATCAATGCGAAGAAGAAGCTTCAAATACATGTGATATACATTATTTAGATTCAACTGCATCAGAAACAAACGAGTTAGTTTCAAATCCATGCGAAACATATGATTTAGCTTCAAATCAATGCGAACTAGAAGCCTTAGCTTCAAATCCATGCGAAACGAATGATTGAACTTCAAATACTTGCGAATATAAGTGATATAGCTTCGAATTCAAGCAAAACAAACGAGTTATATTCAAATTCATGCGAAACACATGATTTAGCTTCAAGTCAATGCGAAGTAGAAGCCTTAGCTTCAAATCCATGCGAAACGAATGGTTTAGCTTCAAATAATTGTGATATACGTGATTTAGCTTCAACTGCCTGAGAAACAAACGAGCAGATTTCAAATCCAAGCGAAACACAAGATTTAGCTACAAATCAATGCGAAGTTGAAGGCTTATCTTCAAATCCATGCGAAGCGAATGGTTTAGCTTCAAATACTGGCGAATACAAGTGATATAGCTTCAAATCCATGCGAAACAAATGACTTAGCTTCAAATTCATGCGAAACACATGGTTTAGCTTAATATTCATGGGAAGCAGATGGTTTAGATTCAGATACTTGTGATAAACATGATTTAGCTTCAACTGCATACAAAACAAACGAGTTAGATTCAAATCGAAGCGAAACACATGATTTAGCTTTAAAATCAAGCGAAGTCGAAGGCTTAGCTTCAAATCCAAGCGAATCACGTGATTTAGATTCAAAATCAAGCGAAGTAGAATGCTTAGCTTCAAATCCATGCGAAACGCATGATTTAGCTTCAAATACTTTTTTTATACACGATTTGGCGTCACATGTATGAAACATCAAACAAGTTAGCTTCAAATCCAAGCGAAACACATGATTTAGCTTCAAATCATTGCGAAGTAGAAGGCTTAGCTTCAAATCCATGCGAAACACATGATTTAGCTTGAAATCAATGCGAACTAGAAGGCTTAGCTTCAAATCTATGCGAAACAAATGGTTTAGCTTGAAATACTTGTGATATACATGATTTAGCTTCAACTGCATTCGAAACAAACGAGTTAGCTTCAAATCTATGCGAAACACATGATTTAGCTTCAAATTCATTCCAGACACATGGTTTAGCTTAATACTCATGCGAAACACATGGTTTAACTTAATATTCATGCGAAACAAATTGTTCAGCTTCAAATACTTGTGATATACATGATTCAGCTTCAACTGCATGAGAAAAAAACGTGTTACCTTCAAATCCAAGCGAAATATATGATTTAGCTTCAAATTCATGCGAAGTAGAAGGCTTATCTTCGAAACCATGCGAAACAAATGGTTTAGTTTCAAATAATCTTGATATAAATGATTTAGCTTTAAATTCATGCGAAACACATCGTTTAGATTCATATTCATGCGAAGCACATGGTTTAACTTAATATTCATGCGAAACAAATTGTTCAGCTTCAAATACTTGTGACATACATGATTGAGCTTCAACTGTATGTGAAACAAACGTGT
This sequence comes from Megalopta genalis, assembly GCF_051020955.1. NCBI lineage: Eukaryota > Metazoa > Arthropoda > Insecta > Hymenoptera > Halictidae > Megalopta > Megalopta genalis. The sequence goes on along the minus strand of NW_027476218.1, from coordinate 46,683 downwards.
TAACTACAAATCCAAGCGAAACTCATGATTTAGCTTCACATCAATGCGAAGTAGAAGGGTTAGCATCAAATCCAAGTGAATCATATGATTTAGATTCAAATCAATGCGAAGTAGAAGGCTTAGCTTCAAATCCAAGCGAAACACATGATTTAGCTTCAAATCAATGCGAAGTAGAAGCATTAGCATCAAATCCATGCTAAAAAATGAATTAGCTTCAAATACTTGTGATATACATGATTTAGCTTCAACTGCATGCGAAACAAACGAGTTAGCTTCAAATCCATGCGAAACACATGATTTAGCTTCACATTCACTCCAAACACATGGTTTAGCTTAATACTCATGCGAAACACATGGTTTAACTTAATATTCATGCGAAACAAACTGTTCAGCTTCAAATACTTGTGATATACATGATTGAGCTTCAACTGCATGTGAAACAGACGTGTTACTTTCAAATCCAACCGAAACATATGATTTAGCTTCAAATTCATGCGAAGTAGAAGGTTTATCTTCGAAACCATGAGAAACAAATGGTTTAGTTTCAAATAATTTTGATATAAATGATTTAACTTTAAATTCATGCGAAACACATCGTTTAGAATCATATTCATGCGAAGCACATGGTTTAACATAACATTCATGCGAAACAAATTGTTCAGCTTCAAATACTTGTGATATACATGGTTGAGCTTCAACTGTATGTGAAACAAACGTGTTAACTACAAATCCAAGCGAAACACATGATTTAGCTTCAAATCAATTCGAAGTGGATGGCTTAGCTTCAATTCCACGCGAAACAGATGGTTTAGCTTCAAATTCTTGTTTTATACATGATTTAGCTTCAACTGCATGCGAAACAAACGAGTTAGCTTCAACTCCATGCGAAACAGACGAGTTAGCTTCAAATCCAAGCAAAACACATTATTTAGCTTTATATGCATGCGAAACACGTGATTTAGCATCAAATCAATGCGAAGTAGATGGCTTAGCTTCAAATCCATGCGAACAGAATGATTTGGCTTCAAATACTTGCGAATATAAGTGATATTGCTTCAACTGCATGCGAAACACACAAGTGATGCGACACAAATGTTTTAGCTTCAAATACTTGTGATATACATGATTTAACTTTAACTGCATGCTAAATAAACGAGTTATCTTCAAATCCATACGAAACACACCATTTAGCTTCAAATCAATGCGAAGTAGAAGGATTAGCATCAAATCCATGCGACCGAAATTATTTAGATTCATATACTTGCGATATATGTGATAAAGCTTCAAATGAAGGCAAACCAACGAGTTAGCTTCTAATCCATGCAAAACAAATACCTGCGAATATAAGTGATATAGCTTCAAATGCAGGCGAAACAAACCAGTTAGCTTCAAATCGATGCGAAACATATGATTTAGCTTCTAATCAATGCGAAGTAGAAGGCTTAGCTTCAAATCCATGCTAAAAATGAATTGGCTTCAAATACTTGTGATATACATGAGATATATTCAACTGCATGCTAAACAAACGAGTTACCTTCAAATCCATGCGAAACACATGATTCAGCTTCAAATCAATGCGAAGTAGAAGCATTAGCATCAAATCCATGCGACACAGGTTATTTAGATTCATATACTTGCGATATAAGTGATATAGCTTCAAATGCAGGCGAAACAAACGAGTGAAATTCAAATCCAAGCGAATCACATGACCCAGCTTCAAATCAATGCGAAGTAGAAGCATTAGCTTCAAATCCATGCGAAACGAATGATTGACCTTTAAATACTTGCGAATATAAGTGATACAGCTTCAAATGCATGCGAAACAAACGAGTTTGCTTCAAATCCATGTAAAACACATGATTTAGCTTCAAATCAATGCGAAGTTGGAGACTTAGCTTCAAATCCATGCGAAACAAATGAATTAGCATCAAATACTTGCGATATAAGTGATATATCTTCAAATGCATGCGAAACAAACGAGTGAGATTCAATCCATGTGAACCACATCATTTAGCTTCAAATTCATGAGAATCAAATGGTTTGACTTACAATACTTGTGATATACATGATTTAGCTTCAACTGCATGCGAAAGAAACGAGTTAGCTTCAAATCCATGCGAAACACATGATTTAGCTTCAAATCAATGCGAAGTAGAAGGGTTAGCATCAAATCCAAGTGAATCACATTATTTACATTCAAATCAATGCGAAGTAGAAGGCTTAGCTTCAAATTCACGCGAAACGAATGATTGACCGTCAAATACTTGCGAATATAAGTGATATAGCTTCAAATGCAGGCGAATCAGACGAGTTAGCTTCGAATACATGCGAAACACAAGATTTAGCTTCAAATCAATGCGAAGTAGAAGGCTTAGCTTTATATCAATGCAAAACAAATGGTTTTGCTTCAAATACTTGTGATATACATGATTTAGCTTCAAATGCATGCGAAACAAAGGAGTTATCTTCAAACCCATGCGAAACACATGATTTAGCTTCAAATCAATGCGAAGTAGAAGGCTTAGCTTCAAATCCATGCGAAACGCATGATTTAGCTTCAAATACTTTTTTTATACACGATTTGGCGTCACATGTATGAAACATCAAACAAGTTAGCTTCAAATCCAAGCGAAACACATGATTTAGCTTCAAATCATTGCGAAGTAGAAGGCTTAGCTTCAAATCTATGCGAAACAAATGGTTTAGCTTGAAATACTTGTGATATACATGATTTAGCTTCAACTGCATTCGAAACAAACGAGTTAGCTTCAAATCTATGCGAAACACATGATTTAGCTTCAAATTCATTCCAGACACATGGTTTAGCTTAATACTCATGCGAAACACATGGTTTAACTTAATATTCATGCGAAACAAATTGTTCAGCTTCAAATACTTGTGATATACATGATTGAGCTTCAACTGCATGTGAAACAAACGTGTTACCTTCAAATCCAAGCGAAATATATGATTTAGCTTCAAATTCATGCGAAGTAGAAGGCTTATCTTCGAAACCATGCGAAACAAATGGTTTAGTTTCAAATAATCTTGATATAAATGATTTAGCTTTAAATTCATGCGAAACACATCGTTTAGATTCATATTCATGCGAAGCACATGGTTTAACATAATATTCATGCGAAACAAATTGTTCAGCTTCAAATACTTGTGACATACATGATTGAGCTTCAACTGTATGTGAAACAAACGTGTTAACTACAAATCCAAGCGAAACTCATGATTTAGCTTCACATCAATGCGAAGTAGAAGGGTTAGCATCAAATCCAAGTGAATCATATGATTTAGATTCAAATCAATGCGAAGTAGAAGGCTTAGCTTCAAATTCACGCGAAACGAATGATTGACCGTCAAATACTTGCGAATATAAGTGATATAGCTTCAAATGCAGGCGAAACAAACGAGTTAGCTTCGAATACTTGCGAAACACACGATTTAGCTTCAAATCAATGCGAAGTAGAAGGCTTAGCTTTAAATCAATGCAAAACAAATGGTTTTGCTTCAAATACTTGTGATATACATGATTTAGCTTCAAATGCATGCGAAACAAAGGAGTTATCTTCATACCCATGCGAAACACATGATTTAGCTTCAAATCAATGCGAAGTAGAAGGCTTAGCTTCAAATACATGAGAAACAAATGGTTTAGGTTCAAATACTTGTAAAATACATGATTTAGAATCAAATGCAGGCGAAACAAACGAGTTGGCTTCTAATCCAAGCGAATACATGATTTAGCTTCAAATCAATACGAAGTAGGAGGCTTAGCTTCAAATCCATGCGAAACGAATGATTTATCTTCAAATACTGGCGAATATAGGTGATATTGGTTCAAATGCAGGCGAAACAAACGAGTTATCTTCAAATCAATGCGAAACACGTGATTTAGCATCAAATGAATGCGAAGTAGAATGCTTAGCTTCAAATCCATGCGAAACAAATGGTTCAGCTTCAAATAATTGTGATATACATGATTTAACTTCAACTGCAGGCGAAACAAACGAGTTGGCTACAAATCCAAGCGAATGCATGATTTAGCTTCAAATCAATACGAAGTAGGAGGCTTAGCTTCAAATCCATGCGACACAAATGATTTAGCTTCAAATACTTGCGATATAAGTGATATAGCTTCAAATGCATGCGAAACAAACGAGTCAGCTTCAATTCATGTGAACCACATCATTTAGTTTCAAATTCATGCGAATCAAATGGTTTTGCTTCCAATACATGTGATAAACATGATTCATCTTCAACTGCATGCGAAACAATGAGTTAGCTTCAAATCCAAGAGAACACATGATTTAGTTTCAAATCAAAGCGAAGTAGAAGGCTTAGCTTCAAATTCATGCGAAACGAATGATTGACCGTCAAATACTTGCGAATATAAGTGATATAGCTTCAAATGCAGGCGAAACAAACGAGTTAGCTTCGAATACATGCGAAACACACGATTTAGCTTAAAATCAATGCGAAGAAGAAGCTTCAAATACATGTGATATACATTATTCAGATTCAACTGCATCAGAAACAAACGAGTTAGTTTCAAAACCATGCGAAACATATGATTTAGATTCAAATCAATGCGAACTAGAAGCCTTAGCTTCAAATCCATGCGAAACGAATGATTGAACTTCAAATACTTGCGAATGTAAGTGATATAGCTTCGAATTCAAGCAAAACAAACGAGTTATATTCAAATTCATGCGAAACACATGATTTAGCTTCAACTGCATGCGAAATAAAGGAGTTGGCTTCAAATCCATGCGAAACACATGATTTAGCTCCAATTCAATGCGAAGTAGAAGGCTTACTTTCGAATCCATGCGAAACAAATGGTTTAGCTTCAAATATTTGTGATATACATGATTTAGCTACAAATGCAGGCGAAACAAACGAGTTAGCCTTAAATCCATGCGATAGAAACGTGTTAGCTTCAAATCCATGAGAAACACATGACTTAGCTTCAAATCAATGCGAAGTAGACGGCTTAGCTTCGAAAACATGAGATACAAATGGCTTAGCCCTCAAATAATTGTGATATACATGATGTTGCTTCAACTGCACTCGAAACAAACGCTTTAGCAAGAAATCCAAGCGAAACACATTACTTAGTTTCAAATCAGTTCGAAGTGGAAGGCTTAGCTTGAAATACATTAGAAACAAATGGTTTAGCTACAAATACTTTCGATATAAGTGATATAGCTTCAAATGCAGGCGAAACAAACGAATGAGCTTCAAATCCCAGCGTAACACATAATTTAACTTCAAATCAATGCGTAGTAGAAGAATTAGGTTCAAATCCAGGCGAAGCAAAGGGTTTAGCTTCAAATACTTGTTTTATATATGATTCAGCTTCAACTGCATGCGAAACAAGCGATTTAGCTGCAAATCCAAGCCAAACACATGATTTTCTTCAAATCAATGCGAACTAGGAGGCTTAGCTTCAAATCCAAGCGAAAATCATGATTTAGCTCCAAATTAATGCGAAGTAGAAAGCTTATTTTCAAATCGATGCGAAACGAATGATTTAGCTTCAAATACTTGCGAACATAAGTGATATATCTTCAACTGCATGCGACACAAACGAGTTTGCTTCATATCCAAACGAAACACTTTATATAGCCTCAAATCAATGCGAAGTAGAAGGCTTAGCATCAAATCCATGCGAATCAAATGGTTCAGCTTCAAATAATTGTGATATACATGATTTAACTTCAACTGCAGGCGAAACAAACGAGTTGGCTACAAATCCAAGCGAATTCATGATTTAGCTTCAAATCAATACGAAGTAGGAGGCTTAGCTTCAAATCCATGCGACACAAATGATTGACCGTCAAATACTTGCGAATATAAGTGATATAGCTTCAAATGCAGGCGAAACAAACGAGTTAGCTTCGAATACATGCGAAACACACGATTTAGCTTAAAATCAATGCGAAGAAGAAGCTTCAAATACATGTGATATACATTATTTAGATTCAACTGCATCAGAAACAAACGAGTTAGTTTCAAATCCATGCGAAACATATGATTTAGATTCAAATCAATGCGAACTAGAAGCCTTAGCTTCAAATCCATGCGAAACGAATGATTGAACTTCAAATACTTGCGAATGTAAGTGATATAGCTTCGAATTCAAGCAAAACAAACGAGTTATATTCAAATTCATGCGAAACACATGATTTAGCTTCAAGTAAATGCGAAGTAGAAGCCTTAGCTTCAAATCCATGCGAAACGAATGGTTTAGCTTCAAATAATTGTGATATACGTGATTTAGCTTCAACTGCCTGAGAAACAAACGAGCTGATTTCAAATCCAAGCGAAACACATGATTTAGCTACAAATCAATGCGAAGATGAAGGCTTATCTTCAAATCCATGCGAAGCGAATGGTTTAGCTTCAAATACTTGCGAATACAAGTGATATAGCTTCAAATCCATGCGAAACAAATGACTTAGCTTCAAATTCATGCGAAACACATGGATTAGCTTAATATTCATGGGAAGCAGATGGTTTAGATTCAGATACTTGTGATAAACATGATTTTGCTTCAACTGCATACAAAACAAACGAGTTAGATTCAAATCCAAGCGAAACACATGATTTAGCTTCAAAATCAAGCGAAGTTGAAGGCTTAGTTTCAAATCCATGCGGATCAAATGGTTTAGCTAAAAATACTTGTGATATACATGATTTAGCTTCAAATGCATGCGAAACAATCATGTCGGCTTCAAATCCAAGTGAAACTCATGATTTATCACCGAATAATGCAGGCGAAACGATCGAGTTGTGAATGGAGTGAAGTATAAAAAGTTATTTATGCGATGCGGTTATTGCGTGGATCGGCGAGATTGTTCGTCGACTATGAAAAATGTTGTCGCAAATGGATCGAGATGAAGCGAGCATTGGAATCTGAATTTGCTAAAACTGCAGATAGGTACAAGATACATACAGAGTTGTCACGTAAAATTAAAAGATCGAACGAGTCGTATCAAGAATACATTTATCAAATGTTGAAGATTGCGAAGCAAGCGGACATGGAAGTATCAACAGTTATTAAGTATATTATTGACGGAGTTCAGGATTTCGAGACAAACAAAACGATATTGTACGGTGCTAGAAATATACGTGAGTTGAAAGAAAAATTCGAAATTTACGAAGACATGAAGGAAAAATCAGGAACGAAAAACAGGTGACCTGAGGAGAAGAAGAAGACGACCGTCCATGGAACCTCATCACAAGGTGAATCACAGCAAGTGGCACAGCAAGAAATACGGCGATGTTTTTTGTGTGGAAACCGATACCATACGGCTGCAAACTGCCCGACGAAAGAAAGAGGACCCAAGTGTGTCTGAAGCGTCGAGAAAGAAGCGAGTTAAAGAGGTGCAGGTTGGAAATTGTAAGTTGACAGCGTTAATAGATTCTGGAAGCGAACTGAATTTGATGCGAGCGGATTATTATGTTAAAATTGGTGCTCCTAGATTGAATAATAAGATTTTGCAATATTGTGGTGTCGGAGCAGAGAGCAACCACACATTAGGGGAATTTTCAACAACTATTGCAATAGATCAGATAACATATCGAATAAATATACACGTTCTACCCAATACCTTGTAGTCCCATAGTTTAATAATCGGTACAGAATTTTTAGATTCCGTAGAACTAAGTACGAAAGGAGGAGAAATTTTTATTAAAAAAATAGATTTGCCGGAAATATTTAATGTCAATGTCGAGGCTATAGTTGACAATGTAGATTTATCACACATTGCGATTCCTGAACATAGAAAACTTATAGAAGATTGTGTTGCAAGTTATAAACCATCTAAAACGAAAGAAGTAGGGATTAAAATGAGCTTGATACTGCAAGACGAGATCCCAGTGTACGAGAGACCGCGAAGATTGTCTCCCGGGGATAAATCTGAAGTTGATAAACAAATAACGTCATGGTTGAAAGATGAAATAATTCGGGAGTCTTGTTCAGATTACGCAAATCGAATTGTACTAGTAAAGAAGAAGGATGGTTCAACTAGAATTTGTGTTGACTACAGATAGCTTAATAAAAATATTGTAAAAGATAGATATCCCCTACCTTTGATACGGGATCAATTGGATTTATTAGAAGGCGCGAAAGTATTTAGTACGTTGGATCTCAGAAATGGATTTTTTCATGTTCCTATTGATGAGAGTAGCAGAAAATACACCGCCTTCGTGACTCCCACCGGTCATTATGAATTTCTAAAGGTACCGTTTGGGTTATGTAATTCGCCAGCCGTCTTTCAAAAGTTTATAAATGCAGTGTTCAAAGAGATAATTGCAACCGGGGTCGTTTTGACATACATGGACGATTTAATAGTACCTTCTTCTGATTTCTCACGCGGTATCGAGAATCTCAAATTAATATTAAATGTTGCTAGTGAGAATATGCATTATTGATTAATTGGAGCAAGTGTTGTTTTTTGCAGAAAACAGTAGAATATTTAGGTCACATTGTTGGAAACGGTAGCATTCGACCGTCAGAACGAAAGAGTAGTGCTGTTACGAATTTTCCGAGACCTAGATGTGCTAGAGATGTTCAGAGTTTGCTTGGTTTAGCGGGAAATTTCAGAAAGTTTGTGTACCAATACTCCGTTATTGAGAGACCATCGTCGAATTTATTAAGAAAAGATATCAAGTTCAAGTTTGAAGCGAGTGAACAAGAAGCTTTCGATAGGCTAAGATTAGCTCTAAGCGGAAAATCTGTACTAAAGTTGTATTGTGTGGGTGCAGAGACAGAAGTACATACAGACGCATGTAGTATGGGATATGGTATGATATTGTTGCAGCGCGATAGCGAAGCGAGTGGTAAAACTACTCCAGCCAAAGAAAAGTATACAAGCTACGAGCTTGAAGTTTTGGTAATTGTAAAGGCGTTGATGAAATTTCGTGTTTATCTACTCGGCATTTCATTTAAAATTGTGACGGATTGTCAAACGTTTGCGTTAACGATGAGGAAAAAGGACTTATGTGAGCGTGTGGCCAGGTGGGCGCTTCTCTTGGAAGAGTTCGACTACAGCGTGGAGCATAGAACGGGAAGAAATATGGCACATGTTGACGCGCTATGCCGAAACCCACTACCTACAATTATGCTAGTGGGAGAAAACGAACTGGGGATTATCGCAAATTTGAGAAGAGCGTCGGTACAGGACGACAACTTGAGGAAAATTCGAGATAATATTGAGCGGTTCGAAGGCGATGCGTACCCGTTGCGAAATGATATTCTGTATAGAGAGGTTGATGATACGCCGTTGGTAGTTGTGCTGAGGACAACGCACATCCAGATAGTTCGACAGGCGCACGAGCACGGTCATTTCGGTATTTCCAAAACAGAGGCGCTCGTAAAGAGAGATTACTGGTTTAAGGAGATACGGAAAAAGGAAGCAGCACGATATAGAGAGGGAGTGAAAAGGACACAGGCTCTCTGATCCGGGGTTAAAATTCTACCCGAAGTTTCTTGGACCATACCGTGTGACAAGAATACTGCGGAATGACCGCTACGAAGTGCAGAAGGTGGGTAATCATGAAGGGCCGCAGGAAACATCCACTGCAGCCGATTACATGAAGCTATGTGTACCGACGAAGAGTACGATTTTTCCGGTGAAAGTGAAAGTTCGTACAGTGGCGATGAGAACATCTGTGGGCAGATGTCCGGTCAGGACGAACGAGTGTAGTATCGTAATTTAGTGGGTACGTTTAGGATGAGGAGGAGTGTTAGGCTTAGGAGACCGTAGTTTTAAGACTTTGTATTTATGGTAGGCAATAGAAGAGAAACGTTGGCGAAGGCCGGGTCAGATAGGAAAAACCCTTGGCGACGGAGTGCCGGCGGATGCGATTGTCACGTTTTTGGAAAAGGCAGGCGTTGTGTCGAAGGAGCGTGTATGGAGTGGACAGGGTGTGTTCGAGAGTCGTCGAGAGAGGAGCGTTGCGAGTCGTAGAATTAACTGAAGTAGTTGTAATCCTAATTGTAGATACGGTACGCGATATTTCCTGTTTTCATCACGTTTAGTTCTTTCCTAATCAATACATATTCTATATTGTTTAAATATTGAACAAATTTCTACATTTCAATATTTTCTTCTTCTGAGACCGGAAACGGCGTCTGCTTCGCACAGATTCAAGAAAATTCACGCGTTTTCACCGCCGGTATCCCGCATCTGCATCGCAAATGCGGGTCGATAGACACTTTTCCGTGGCCGCGACACGGCGGTCGATGGAACTCCGATGGCGGCGCTAATTAGTTATCGCTCGAAATATTCGAAATAAGGAACGTCGCCGAGAATTCTCTATTTTCATCGGAAATATTGTTGCGCTTTTATTTTATTCGCACGGTAGAATCTGGATTATCCGAAGCTGCAATATCTGATTATTCTAAATACGACTGCATATTCGAGCCTGCACTACGATTTCTTTCTGCACTGAATTAACACTTCTTCGTTTTCATAATTTGTCTGATAATAATAATCTGTCATTCGTAAACTTTGATCACAGATGAATCAAATTTTGTTTCGATTTGCAAGAAATGAATAGCACAGTGGAGATTCTCTTATCTGAAGGTTTCTGTTTGTAATATTTGCATTTATGACAAAAGCAACTAGGTCGAATACAGCACGTTGTAAATGCAATACAAAAATTCAATAGTATTTATAATAACGTTCTCGTTAATATCAACTGAATGGAACTGTTGAGAATGAAAATAAATTTTTATTTAACTCCTGCTCGCTGCGATCGAGGTGGAGAATTTCTATTTTGCATTAAGATCCGCGGTCTACTCGTAATACAACCGGTGAATTTCCTCTGCGAGCAATCTGTGAGTCTTGACAATAACATTTTCCAGCGTTGCAGAATCTAATTCTAAAGGTCGGTATGCAGGTTGATAGCCATTTCTCCCGGTTTCCGCCGTGAACGCATTACAGTAAAATTTCCCCAATTTTTCATCAGCTTGTGAACAAAAGTGAAGAATTTGGAAGAAGGAGATTCGATTATTCGAGCCTCGTGGCTCGTTTTTGTAACAATAATAATATTTACATAATTATAAAAACGAGGTGCAAGGCTCGAATAATCGTATCTTGCCTTCCCAAATTGTCCATTTTTGTTTACAAGACGAAGGAAAATTAGGGAGAATTTACTGCAATAATCGGACGATCGTCCGCACTTGAATTACGGGAATCAATGAAACGTCATTGGGGCTTTTAATTGGGTGCCATAAAATAGCAAGTACGGGGACAGAATTGCAATATTTTTGTCGGATTTTTATCTGCGATATTTCGGCAAATTAGTCGTTACAATGTCGGGCGTTCTGTTGCGCGTGATGAACGCGGAGACGGATAATGAAACGGGCAACGAACAGTTGCGCAATGTGCACGTTGCGCGATCGTTATCCGCGTTCCTACGAAAATAAAGAAAATTCAGATATGATAGAACGATTGTTTGAAAAATTTCGCGGGACGTGCGCGTTAATGCTTGTCAGGACTTATCGACACGCGGACGCCGTTGGATCAGCATCGACGTATGCAAATTTATTATATACGGTGTAAATATAAACGCGTCCACTTAACCATAACTGTACAGAGTATCGACACTTCTCAATGTCGTTTCGACAATGCTGAACTTTCCTGGCACGAATGTTTTACCGATAAATCAGCGATTGCATTGAACGCAATGCATTTCGTGCTGCTTGCATTTTGATAATTTATAGCATTGCTATCTACAGTGTTTACACTAGAAGTCAACTTCTACATAAGTCTCACTTCACTGCATAATTAAATCGCTGTATCTTCTTTACTAGATATCAGTTGTTATTAAATATATTAAGGTTTTAATTTCTGTCAAAAATATATAAGTTAAAATTTCAAATTGAACTTCTATTAAAAATTTATTATAATTTAAAATCTCTAATTATATTACCATTGTAAATGTACCAAGATATTAAATTTCTATTAAATTCTATTACAATTTAAATCTATATTAAAAATTCTTTATAATTAAATTTTATATTCGTAATTTATTATAATTCGTATCACCCCTATTTAAAATTAATTATTCTGAATCTGTGTTAAGAAACTAATGAAGCTTAATTTGCGAATTTGATGTGTCTGTGATAAGTACACCGATTGTGTTATTTTACGTTGCCACGCTCGGTTACTACTGGAAGCAAGCGACCACAAATGCATTTGTCGCTCAACGCACTCCTCTTTTTTTCAATTTCGAACCGCCCGTTGTAACATGTGACAACTCGTTTAGATGTTATGAGGATGCTTCCCGTTGTCCCACAGCAATTAAAGTATCGTGAATTTCCTTGCAATACGAGGATCGAAATTTACGGGCTTGTTTTTCCCGAACTGGGAGCACTATACCTGCGAATCGCCCTAACGTATTTACTGTGTATATGAGACTATGCATCATGTGTCTAGGCGTTGCCGGCCCGAGAATAACGCTCGCAGTTTCCCATTGATGTTTTCATGTTCGCACTTTATTTTCTTCTTTTCCATTGTGTGCTTAGCAGCGTCGGAGAACTGCATGTTGACGATTTCCCGAACTCACGGCAGATTTTTCATACCCACTAAATCACGTATACTGCTTCCGGTGCGGTCTTTTTGCATTTCACCGGTCACACAACTCCGTTCGAAATGTTACCCGGCGGATCTGACTTTTGTGAGTTTGTAGCTCGCGGTGCAGCATTATTATGATGCGGTTTTCAAGCAACTGTCACTCAAACACTAACAACATTATCGAGACCTAAAAATTCGAGAATATAATTTGGACATTCTAGAACATTGTTTTCTTCGTTAAAATTTGATATCCGATATCCAAGTATATTAAATTAATTATTAATTTCTTTCGTTAATATTTACCATTTCGATGGAATATTTCCTACCCTTGATTTATAATTATTGAACAGCGAATATTTGTGCATATTTTCATTATAATTATTTCATGAAAATCGGAAGAAGAAAATTTTCTTTGGGAAAACAGAGAGCACAGAATAATAGAACAGTGCATATTCGTTAATATGCCCGGATTGCGTCATAAATACATAAAGATTCGCCGGCTACCAATTAAATCTCACAGATACAACATAATTATATTTGAGCTTGATATATCTGTTGAGCCGTTGAAGATCGCCGAAAACGTCTGACGACAGCGATGAGTCCGTGCACCTCGAACCAATATTTGCTCCCTTTTACTGGTTTCGCCAGGTATCTTTGCCGAAATATTGGAAGTCGGGACGTGAGATCCAGGCCACCGATACAGACGGTCTAGGTTTATTCGCGGATGTATTCCTACATTCGTATGCCGAATGCTGCACAAGTCTCGCGGTTGAAATTCCCGTGGGATGCCTTTTGGCTATTTTACCGATTTCCTAAAAATCGTGCAAGAATACAGTTTTCGCCGGGTGTAAGTAGACACCGGGCATGAGCATCGGCTGGTTGTCGTTCCAGTATGCAGAAATTGCAATTCGTTTGTGCGAAATCTAAAGCCGGATACCATCAATTTATTCATTTAGAACTGAAGTTTTTTGCGCATTTTTGTCACGTACCGTCGGCGTTGGCATTTTCAGATGATTGATAGGACATCAAGAAACAGTGTAGAAAATGATTGAAAACATTATATTTAGTTTTCATCCAATTTCCTACCCTGAGATATTTTTTATTTTGCACGTGATTTGATTTTGCACCTCTTTCCAGGAGTCTGACATATGGGGTTTGGTTACTTTAAAGTGCTGCAACTTCGCGAGAAAAAAATTAGAGATGAAAGATCAAACTTTACTCTACTCTAAACGGCATCCCCGGAAAAAATTTGACAAAGTCCGTGCACTTCGTCAAACTTGGCAATTTTCAATATGATAAACAGGGATTCAGATTTAAAACTAGAGGTTTCAAGCTTTAATTTGAAATAAAAATCAATGATTTTTCGCGAAGTTATCGTCAGTCAAAGTTGTCCAATTCTCATCCGATATGTGCCTATGCTGTAATCTTTCGGAGCAGTTTATTACCATAAATCTCAGTTATTAGTATCAAATTCTACGAGCCAAAATTTTTGCAATTAGCACAAGTACATAAATACTAATTTCAGAACCTAATATTTCAAGATTGCCCGCCATTATACATACATTATCGCATTTTGTTTCGTGTTTATTTCATCGGGACTTCGGAATCGGTTCTCCCAGCCAACGATTGAATATCGAGTCGGGCAATCGTGGTATCCTTCAAATTTAAATTTGACGCTTAAGATGGGGATCGGGGGTAATAGAGATGGAGTTCGGGTGAAGTATGCGTTATGGAGGGCGGGGGAAGGGAGAAGTACGAGTAGGAAAACTGGCTGATTCATAATCGGGAATGGACTGCGGAACATCTAATTCCGAAAAGTAGTTGCTCTCGGCGCGGCGGGAGCAATAAAGCTGTTGCGCGCAACTATTCCTCAGTTCTGCTTTACACAGTTGCCTATGCGATAACACGACCACGATAAATAAATGCTGGAATGATCGTTTCTGGGCTTTCGAATTCAGATATAATCGCGGTCTATAAATTCTCTAACTCGCCGCTTCGTTCCGCAGGATCCTTGCCAGAGGAAAAGGAACACAACAGAAACTAGAGACTCTGTTCGGGACGTTATTTTCGATTATTTGTGGCCGAACCGTGCTTAAATAAGCAAACGGAAAGCGGTCGTACTTGAAAAGCGAGCTTCGGAATTATTCAAGGAAATCTCTTCAACGAACAATCGTTAAATTAATACACGGACTGTAGGTTTTATGTGAAACGAGTCTGCGAGAACGTTTAAGGAATTTAATCATTAACTTAACCCTTAATTTAATCCTTAATCTTGAGTTTTTTCAAAAATGATTTTTACACTGGGGTCATGATAGACCCGACGGAAAAACTGTAAAAACGCTTTATTGATATTATATTCTTAGCTAATGAAATCATGTGAATTTAATTAAACTTTTACTACAATGAGAAATAAAAATACAATGACGGGATTATTCATCACTTCGATATTTCAGATAGAAAGTACTATTGAACTATTTTCAACTTGTTAGTATTATTAAGAAATTAAGTGAATATCTATTTAGCTCCTGTATTATGTAATTAGTGCAGTCAATTTTTATCTGCATAAAATCTGCATAAAAATCTGCAGTCTAGTAATATATTATCTTATTTGCATACATGTTATTTGACAAAATTATTTGCTATTTTATGTTAATATATAACTAGTCTTTCTCTAGATTATTTCATTATTGGAGAGAGAGAGAGAGAGAGAGAGAGAGAGAGAGAGAAAGTAAGAAAGAAAGAAAGTGAAAGAGAGAGAAAGAGAAAGAAATCCATTTGAAATAACGTTCCATTTAATAAAATAGATATCATCGAAGCTATTGATATCGATTTCTCGCAGCAGAGGTTCGAGATACTGTTTCTCGTCTGAGGTACTGTCTATTTAGCTGGTTCCGTGTGGTTTTACAGGAATCCCTTAGGAGCGAGCCAGGTTCATGTCAGGCAAACTTGGAGCTAAGTTCGCGGAACTCGATCCCGCCAACGAATATTCATTAGGACCGTATTAATTATGGTCAGCAAAGTGTTTAACTAATTAGCGCTTGTTCGGATGCGGAACTGGGAAGATGAAATTGTACCGCCACCGTCGATATCAATTATCCTGCTGGAGACAGAATTCTTGATAAGATTATCGACACGTAACCGGTTTCATGTAACGCGCGGCGCGAAGATGTATCCGAAATTGAGGTGTTCGGAGAGCCTGCGTTGTTCAAGGGAAACTACGTTACACTCTGAAATGTCTTTATTCCACGTGGAATATCATTGGATCTATCGTCTGCAAAGAGATGAGCAAACGGATTGCTGGATGCCGATGATTATTAACGGTGGAAGGTTTACGGGTGATTTTAATACGGAAGCATAATGAACGGTGGCAGTTTTTTTCTCGTTGCAGCGAATGACGAAAGTAGTATAGAAAGTAAATTAATTCAACATCTGTCTGCATATTGGATCATTTTTTATTGCGTCAGTAGAAATCGACTTGCAAACAAAGGATGAAGAATATGTTAAAAAAAATATGACTGAACTAATTACACTGCGAATTTTCTGCATTCGTGAATTACATTTTCAAACTAATATTAATTTTTATATCAATATAGCAATAGCATCAATATAGGCATTAATTATATTAATATTAATATATGCTATATTGATATAAAAATTAATATTAGTTTGAGTAGTAGTATATTACTAGTATATTAATATAAATATATTATATACTATATATAAATTTACTCATATATTAATATGTACTAGTTAATATATAAAAATCTTACTTTATACGTTAAATAGTTATCTAACTTAAATAGTTAACTAGGAATAGTTAATTAAGTCGGTAAGTGAGCTGTGAATTTTACTCGAACACAGAAGTGCATTATCAAAGGACAAACGCTTTGGTTTGGAAACAGCGAGGCAACTAGATGTATTCAACCCCTATACAGAAGTTTCGGGAAGTTTAAATACTTTATAACAGGGCTATCGATTAATTCTCTTTCAAATCCATGTTTCATTTCACCGTATTTCGAGAGACACGACCTTTTAAGAGTAACCAATCCTTTTCAACGGATTGTGTCGAGAGCAATGAAAACTGGAGTGCTTGATCTGTAGTGTGGTTCCAAAGAGGTCAATTGAATGACCTCTTGATGACAGTCGCAGGAATGATACCGTAGGATATCAACTGCGGAGAAGTGGCAAGCTTCATCAATATACATATTTGAGGATTCGTAGGAGACTCTTTCACTGCGTTAGAAACGCCGAGCATTGCCCGGGAAAAGCTAGGAATTCATCGGTATCATTTCGCTTACTCTCGACTATTCTCACGTCGTATCATTTGTGCCATAAATAACCGGAAAAATAATAACTGTATAATATATAATTAATAAATAATAAATACAATTAATAATAATAATATAATTAGTAATAAATAATATATCGAATTAACTGTATATCAATAATAAAACACATTACATTTTCTAATTGCAAAATAAACAAAATAAAACTGTATAAAAATTGAATACATCTCATTCGACAAATATAAATTTAATTGTGCCCGAAAACGAACCAAAGGCACAGCAAGTGGTCACCCACCGCACAGTAACCGGTTCCGCTAGTCTCCGAATATTTAAAATAGCGTTCACGTTCGCAAACCGATGCGTGAAATATCCGATGGTCAATCACCGTAATCCAATGAAAGCCCGCAACTTCATCAGCCGGCATTTTAAGCGTCATAACTACCTCCGTTAAAAAAGAAGAATTGACGTAACTCGCGGACGATGGGTAAGACCTTTTCGTGTACGGATGATACGTTGGCCGTAGTCTATCCCGTTGAAACGGGTCTGTTCCAAAGCGTCGACGAGCTCAAAGGTAGCCGCGCTCTCGGATCGGTCACGTAATTAAAATGGCACATAGACCGAGGCCGGACGAGAAAAGCCAGCGAAAGTAGGCTGGCCGCAGCAGTCCGATAACGATATTCGCATCCGGTTCCGTTCTACCCTCAAAGCAAGTAGGTTGCACCTGGCGGCGACCATCGACGCGAACGAGCTGGAAGCGGTTCCGCAATGCTTCTCGCGGCGACCTATCGCGATCATAAGCTGACTCCCTCGGTTGTCGCTACACGTGGAATCAAGTAGGCGCATGCACTGTCGTTCATACCTATTTGGATCCTTTTTATAAGCTTCGCTATTTTTGCCAGTGTTATTTGAATTTATTATACAAAAACTGTCGGTTAGAATGTAATGATTTACATAGACTTAGGATTAGCACAGGGTAATTCACGGCAACCCGAAAATTGGCATTTTCAGGAGAAATTACTGTAGTTATGATGACTCTCTTCAGCGGTCTTACCATAATAACCTTGTCAATTCGATGTTATTTAGTTCATCACCGCTAGATTACTGCTAAACGAAATTTGCAACCTCGAAACTCGAGTTTCCAGCACCAAAAACAGATTTCCGCTTCGCAATGCGACGTTTCGCGACTCGCGGCTCGTGCTGGTTATAATAAGTTCAGGGGCGTAAATTATGTCAAGTTGCGGGATCTCGGCAATCAGCCACAAAGCGTATTACAGGCGCGTTTATCTTCCGGATAAACTCGCGGATGTCAAGCGGGATCGGCGACGGTAAATATTGTACGGCCGCGTTTTCGGTGGAGCGCGCAACGTCTAATTGCGAGCGCGAATGTTGGATAATGCCGCGGATCCGGCCTTTTTGTTTCGCATCGGCTCGTTCCCGCTTCAATTCACCTTCATCCGCATCGATGCGCCCGACACCGGGATTTACAGTTAAACTAGCGAGCAGCCCGTTGTCTATGGGGGAGAGAAAAATGGAAAGCCCCGTCCCCTCTCGCTGTCAACCCTTGGGCATCGTTGAATTTTGCTTTTATTTTTCACGCTCCCGTACGATTTCGGCCAAAGGTGAACTTATCCGTTAATACCTGCGGAATAATGCGTCGAGTTCGTGCGAAAATGATTGCGGTTTACGAACGGTTTTTATCGACTTCTGTTGGTTTTTGCCGGTTTTTATCGGGCTCCGTTTGTTTTCGCCTTTTTTTAGCGATTCGAACTCCTAGCGGTTATTTTGAAGCGACGTTTTATCTGATTACCTTCGTAGCACGTTGATTTAAAGCGCGAAAAGTTCTAGCCAGTAGCAGCGTTTTGCTTTTCGATTCGACTGTCGGTATTAGATTGTCCTTGTAATTCTAGCGAAAATGGTGGAAGAGTTTATTTTTGCACGAGTTTGTTACATCGGTTTGGATTGGGGTGAAAAGCTGCAGAAACTGCTGGAAGTAATAACAAAGCGTTTGTTCGGTAAAAAAATCAAAGACATTTTTGTATTATTCGTCTAACAAATGATGCTGTTGTAAATGTTGTGTCATACTTAAACGAAACCAAATTGTTTAGCGAAATTATATAGTAATTTGAGAAGCCTTAATGAAGAGAATAATGTAAAAATGTAATGCGAGACTATTGTATATATTGCGTTATATGTAACCCTACACATATTATCCAATAAATGATCGCTTGTTCGAGGAGCTCGGGAGAAAATATGCTGGTCGTAGTCGCGATAAGTCTGAGACTCGAAATACAATGAATCAGCGGTCGACGCGTCCGAGGCAGTCTTCGGGGAAGTTTTGAAATGCAGGTACTCGCTATTAGGGAATGTTTTCGAAGAGAAGTACATCGATGGAAGTTTAAGTTAAAGCGGTACAGCGATTGCATGTACCGCGGTAAACAATGTCAAGAATTGAGTCCCGAGATTGTCCGAACGTTGAAGAAACATCCGTAAAAGTTTCTAGCGCTCTGGCGAAACAATTTTATCGAAAGTAGGTCATCATCATCGTTAGTAGATCCATTTATATTCTTCTGTCATTATTGCTAGACTGTCGATTTTGTGCATCTACATATTAATAATAATAGTAATGAGTAACCGCAATTTGAAACTGTAAAATAATTGAAAGCATTTAACAGTATCGTAATACAATCGATTTACTAAAACAATCAAACGGAAAGGAATCGCTAAGTAATTACAATTTGTTGCGACAAATGCTGAAAGTTTTTATCGTGCATAACAATCCCCAGCAAAATTATTGTACATTATATATCTTTCCCACTTATCAAATAGATTCGATTTGATATGACGGGTGCCTCTTTTTGCCACAGATATAAATTAATAATATATCAAGTTTTAATATGAATGACCAAGGAAAGTTATTATGCATTGAAGTTCTCGGCAACGTCAGAGAAAGTAGTTCAGAGACAAAACGCCTGTACCAGAAAAAAGCTGTTCACAGCAAAGAAAAGCTGCACAAATAACCTCCGATAATTGCCAGCGGAAAGAACTTGTAAAATATTCATTCGACACTTCTCGGCCATTATTATCGTTCGGTTTATTCCTCTGTTAGGCCTGTAATTTTACCGGGCCCGGTTGACCCCGGGGATCATACTATTAAAACCATTTATCTGCTCTCCTCGGAAATTTCTCCGGGGATGAGTATTGTACTTTCCCAAAGTTATCTGGAGTTCCCAGCGGGGTCTTTCGACGGTCTCCTTTCTTTCATCTCGGTCGCATTTTTCAACGACTCTTATCAGTATTAAGTCGCGTTACTAATATCCCACGGTTCCTAGCTGTTATTCTTATGCAGTTACCGTTCGTATCTTCTTCACGAGGAAAATACTCCGTTTACGTGAGGACTCGCGACACCGTTGATTTATGGCGTTATCTTTTGCCAAGGAATTTTCAACACGGGTCGTGCGTTAAATCCGTAAGAATCCTCGGCCTGGGTATTTAATATTGATGTAATTTCTCTTTGCAAGTTGGTCTTGCGAAGTCTAGAATCAGATTACAACTCTCGGTTTCGGCTAGTATTCTAAAAACTCGGTTAAGTTACATTCGGCTGTAGCGTTGTATAATTTAGTAAAATGGCAATTCTAATATACTGGCGGTAATGGAATTGTAGTTAAATCTTATTTTTAATGATTAAATTATTCGTTGAAGTATATTTTGACTTCTAAATTCTTCTACAAACTGTCTCAAAATTATTGGCGCAGGGCGCTGAACACAGGCAGAAAGGCGGGTAGGATACGGCTTGCCGGGTCCTATTCTGCTGATTCCTTAAGTGCTAAGCGTTGTAGAGTAGCGACTACACGATCCCGAAGCGCTAGCCGACCAGTGCTGGAGATGCGGTGTCTCCGAACATGGTAGTAGCGTAGCTACGACAGGTCCTACCAGTCGGCCTTCTAAATACTGGTACCTCGGGTGTCGGCGTGCCCACGAGGTTCCGGCCATCTGGCTCGGGATACCTCGGGCCGGCAGTGGGTAGGTCCATCGAGGGGGCAGTGGTAAATGGCTAAAGCTGGCCAGAGGCTCCTTCCATTCCTCTCCTTACCTCTTCCTTCCCTCCTCCTTCCTTCCCTTCCTTCCCTCCCTGAAGTTGTTGGGGGCCTCGACGGGTGAGCTGCGGTATTCAGCTCGGGAACCGACCTGCTGAGCCGGTAGAGCATAGAAAGGGCTCGGCACCACCAGTTGTCTGCTGACGAGAGTCCGCGTCCTCGTAGTAACTGGTAGCTCCTGCATGGCTTGGCATGTGGGAGCGCGCTTATTGAGCGTATCTCAATTCCGCGCCCATGGGGGCCGTGTGGATAAGCCTTTGGGCAGGTGCTGCACGTTAAATCACTCGAGACTTCTGTCTCAAAATTATTGTACAAGCGGGAAATAAGGGGTTCGCGTCATTTGAAACAACTTCTTCCTTAGCGAAAATTCAATCCACGGCTTGGTTTATGAGTTATTATCAAAAAACACTGACCAATCGGAGAGCGAGTGTGACCGCCGATCCGCCCTTGCGCAGCGGCAGTGGTCGTGAGAGTGGGGCGTCAGCCGTACGCGATCTCTCATTGGCCAGCGTTTTTCGTTAATAACTCGTAAACGAAGTCGCAGATTGCATTTTCGTTAAGGAAAAAGTTGCTTCAAATGACCCCCGGAATCCCTCATTTCTCGATTGTGCAATAATTTTGACATAACCTTGTACATGATCGTATGCAGAAAGTTCCTTCATTTAAACGCGGCGTTGAAAAGATTAGCAAAGTGATTATATGAATAGAAATAGAAACGTGATAGACAGAAATAAAGTAGAAATAAAGTAGAAATAAAATGAGAAAATGCTATTGTAACTAAGACAATTTACAGGTTCCCTCGCGTTTGAAAAGTGTGCGCATGCCATAAAGGCATAAAGATCCGCGGTCCAGTTGTAAGATGAAATATGAGCTCGTTTATATTGGCTCCGATTACGGTTTCTGTAGATGCCAATTATTACATCGGGACTCTATATCGATTCCATATCGGATTAAACATTCTATCTTCCAGTTCGGTTCTTTCCGCGTGAAACGAACTGTAACGAAGGAAATTAGCTTTCGCGTGCTAGTTTCATTTAACGCATTAATTTATAAACAGAAGGGGGAGCGCAGCTTAAAATTATTGAGTCGGAGCAATTTCGATTCGAAAGAGAATTATAATCCACAAAGGTGGGAACGGTTATTTTCTGGATTCCGGTTCATTTTGTTCCCGCATCGTTCAGAACGGAATTCAAACGTGATTGGCAATACAGTAATTACTCATTGGAGTTACAATAAAATTACAAGAGACGATAAGCGATGATAATTAACAAAGTTAATCGTTGAACAGAACCGGCGACGCATTATCGCTGCGACGAACAAAAATATTCTACGGTCGACCGCCAGAACCGTTGCAAAATTGATAAATATAATGTCGCATTTACATCAAAATGTAAATGGAGAGACAGGTCAAAATATTTTGCACGCGTCGTCGTAAACATGTCACCAGGGTTCTTTCTATCTTTCACGTCGAATAGAAAATAGCAATGATTTTTGCAAAATGCGTAAAGAGCGAAACAATATATTAAGAGCATATACCGTAAATGAGCATATAACGTAATGTTGTTCTACTTGTTGCAACGTATTTATAATGACGAAACAATTTCGTGGTTAAACATTTGTATATTTTATTAAATTGAATCAAAAATATTATAAAATATTAAATTCAGTTCTATGGAAAAATGCAGCTACTTATTTCTTGAAAGCGATATTATTCTTTAATTTTCATTTGATTCCAGCGATCGTCGTTATTCGATCATTTTGCGACAATTAAATATTCGCGCGAGTCGAATTATTTTCCCATTAACGTTCCCGAAGCAAGTATGTCATTCCCGTATACACCGTGCCTCGGGAAGCCCGGATTGCTTTAACGTGCTATTTCTTTACGTGAAGTTATTACGAAAAAACTGAGTGTGCCTTTTTGAAGCACTATAAATCTCTGTCCGTGTGAGCAGAACAGTAAAACGGCCCTCTATCAACGATTAATTGCAATAATGGCGTGTCGAGTGTAAGAGATTTTGCCGGAATCTGTGCTGTACCTGCGAGAAGATTAAATGACAATCCCCGGTTGATTAGGTCCAAAATATTGCAACGAAGTTTACATTTTGTCACAATTATGCCTTATCAATGAACAGTCGAGCCGACTCTCATCGCTTCTCCGAGAAGAAATATTTCCAGTATTCCGATAAATCCTGGCCCGCGAAGGTTTACCAACCATTAATAACGGTACTAATCACTGCTCCCGCAGACTCTATCGCGTTGCCGAAAAGTGAAGGATGGTGTAGCCCCTGTAAGCTCGGCAAATGGAGGCACGTACTACACAATCGTGTTTACTATCTAGGTTGGATCACGATTTCGCGCATAAATCGCAGCATCTGGCGCATTTTAAATGCGGATCACTAATCTAGCTGGGCATGCGAATTCATGGTAATTAATTTTCGATTATACAAACATAGCCGGCATACGGGCCGGCGCAATGGCAGGCTTACATCCCGCGCGAGTCTCTGCCCTCGGAGGAATCATCGGACCGCGCATATTTGTGAATATTCAGCCGGCGCGATGCGCGCGGTCAATCGATAATAGGAAACAGGCACGAGAACGGCTTTCCGTGTGGATATCAATCCGTCGCGGCCACGCAAATATTTATCAGAATTGCCTAGTAAAATAAATTCCGGCGCCGGACCGTGCACACATGCGTCACCGACTACCGAACCGCCATAAATCCGTAGCTCCCGTCGTCCAAGTATCAACCATTCACGGTGTTCGGGTTAACGACACGGCGAAAGAATCGTTCGGACGGCAAACCGTCGGCTAAAATATTCTATGGATCGTGCCGTGTACGCTCGTTTTTATAATCGGCTTCGAATACTCGATGTAGCGTCTTCGTTTGCAGTAGCAACGGACCACGTTTCTTTTTATTGGGTCTTCCGGAAAGTTCTGTCCGATAGTGTCACTTCAAATTTCAATCCATATGCACATGTTGATTTGAGACATATATGACTATCTCTCATTATCATTGCATTTACACACATGTACTCTCCTAAATAAACTGAAACAAAGATGTCTCATGTCATTATTAAGCGAGACGCGATCGTGAAAACATGGCTACCGATGATACTGCCAGACCACATGCTGCTTTGGCGACTCGTTAGAAAATCGCAGAGCTAGGCAAATTCTGTCACATCTACCATACTCCCCAGACCTAGCACCCTCTGATTGTCACTTGTTTCTCTCTTTGCAAAACTTTGTACAGGAAAAAAATTCAAAAATGTAGCTGATGTCAACCAAGCACTAGTTGAGTTCTTCGCCTCTAAAAATAAATCATTTTTCAAAACTGGCATTTACAAGTTGCCATCGCGCTGGCAAGAAGTCATAAGTAACGATGGAAAGTATATTCTACAACTTTCCGGTAGACCTAATAATCATTTCGCGCGAACTTGTTAGACGTTTTACGACCGTTTCGAATTCAGATCGATAGTTTCACGATATTTTTGTGACTGAGAACGATAATAGGATAGTTTAAAAAGATTCGCGCGTTATTTGTACCTAACTAAAGTTATCGACGAAGATACTTTGTTGTAAGACGTGTTTTCTGAGAGATATTTATTTCGCATAAAAGTCTGCAAACATTGTATGCGTGCGAGAAGCGTTCTCCTACATTTTTTTTCTCCTCAGACACATCTAAATCGTACATCATGTATAAACACATTGTGTAACGCGAAACACAGCGTAAATCGCCTGTCCGCCGGAATGCATGCCGGTTACACGTCCCCGTAAAAATACGAGATATACGGAAAGATACAAATTGCGCTGCCCTGTTTCTCGGTGGATTAATCGCAAAGAGTCGGCGTAATGCGCGGATATGACTCGTGTAGCCGTTACAGCTGCACGGCACGTAGTTTCCGAGTAAATCGAGTTTTAATGTTCGAACATGAGCTTTTTTCTTTTTTCTTTTGTCATTCCAAGCAATAGCAAAATCATTTAAATAAAATTCGAGTCGATTGGTCCAGTTCTAAAAAAGTTATTGTGTTTTAAAAGTTGTACGAACGTTAATGGCGATACAGTGACTGCCGTTAATGTTTGGAGAACTCTTCCGAAAGTTCTGATTGTTCTGATTGTCGCGAATGTTCTACACCAGACGTCTTTAAGACGTCTTAAAGACGTCTCTGTGCTTTTCTGGGCTGGAGTCCACTTGTACACCATTTTTCATGGACACTCTGTATGTACGTATGAAATGCGGATAAGTGAACTTTCATTTTGTCGGTGTAGAGATCTGCTATAGTTGTTCTTTACTCGCATTGGCTGCAGAGATCGTCAAATATGATGCCAAGTTATTCTTAGTTACGTCATATTAGAACTAATTAGAAAAAAAATTGTTACTATAGAAGCAGCTGGTCAAAATACAACTATACAAGATACAATTTATTATTAATAGTCCTATGATAAACCTAAAAAAATATTGCTACTATTAAAGAAACTGGTCAAGATACATCAAAAAATTAAAAGTTATATACACTTACTTAACTAAATAATAATAATAATATTTATTTGCTGAAAGGAGCAAATGTCAGGTTAAACAATTTATTAATACAAAAAACACTACAATATAATAGACCTGCCACGCATTCGAGCACACGTCGAATTTGTCAAAGCTGGCCGAGCTTGTACATGAGGTGCGACCATTCTCACCTGAGTAGGAAATGGAACTGCTCTATGTACCGTCGCCCTCGGTTCTTTAACAGCAGCCGCAGCAAAACGTTCTCTCTTTCTCTGCACTATGCGCTGCTTGTAGTGTCTCGCGGTTCGTCTGAGTATAGGATCATCCTTACAGACATTCAACCACTTACCTGACACTCGAGCAGCGCAAAGCAGAGATCGAGGATCCAACGTGCGTACGATCAACTACGACACCTCCGGCGGAAGTTCGGAAATAAAATCCACCTTGGTAGGGTCGAGCCATCCGACCACATTAAGGAATTTCCTGAAGTACTCCATGTTGCTGATGCAGATACAAGGCGTATATATATAGGTACATATATATCCCTGGTCACGCTTCACGCTTCGCGTGGTGGACTGGACATACACTTTCCACATAATTCTATCGAATTGTACTTAATTTAGGAGAAACTTGCATTCAGGCATACTGTGAAATGAGAATGCAATTTTTGCAGGGTTACTGTTACTATTGGTAAAAAGTATTCTATTCGATAGAACGGACGTCTGGCTTTATAATTACTATAATTATACAGTGTTTAATAGCTTATTATATTATTATAATATAGTATATTATTATATATATATAAGTATAATATATTATATTACAGTATATTATTATAATAATTATAAAGATATATATTAAATTTTATACTAACTTTGTTTGTACATATATACAATATTATTATAATTATTATAATAATATACTGTTTAATAACTATATATATAAAGACAATATTAATATGAAATTATATATATTTTTATAAGATACGGAATAAAGAAATTATGTGATATAGTTTCTGACGTATAAACAAAAGAGCATCGAATATTTTGTACCGTTTGCTTTATTCTTGAATCATTTTTCCATTCATTTTTTATTCGCGTCGATCAACGTTAGAAACTTTCACAGTGACAGTAATTATTTCTATGTTAAAATTAAAAATAATCTTCGTTTTCAACGAAGACTGTAATAATTTACTTCAACAATCGCGTTTAAGCATTCTGCTGAAATATTTTCCCCGAAGAGTGGTACAACATTCTGATGCATTTTCTACGTATTACTACTAAGGAGCTTATGATATCCTAAATCCGTTTTGGCAGATTTCGAGGAATTGTCGGAAGCACTGCCTTGGCTTCGTACCTCATATGTAGCGCAACTTATCGCACCTGCGCGGAGCTCAGCAGTTTCCACTGCGCCCCGACCACATAGAACTTGACCGAAGGTGAAACTCAGCTCCGTAAGTTGTGTTCTACGATTGTGGCTTCGAAGCTCTCAATATCACGAGTGCATGCGAGCTGGGACCGTGATACGTAGCTATACAAAGTCCTTATTATTTCCGGGCGTATAATTGTAGAAATGATTTCGACAGTTCCATGTCAAACATGTGGGGATATATAGAACTGACACGGAATTATTTCGTCAAGCTTGAAAAGCCGATTTTAGTTAGAAAGATCGTCAATGTAAAATAAATGCATCGTGGCGTATGAAGCTTTTGCATTTTATGCAAAACTTCTGTAACAGAAATATTAAAAATAATACGAATACTTGTTCGCTGCAAGCTCGACAAATTAAAATTTTCAGTAACATTATTTTATAAAGGGTAAAATTGGTATTTTTGAACGCGTGTCCTGATTTTGTACAATATGCTACAATAAGCTTGAAATATTCTTCCTTTTAGACAATAAATTGGAGATGATAGAAAAAGTTGTCTCGAGCAAATCAAAATAAAACTGGTGAAAAGTTCTCTTTGCTCCACGTTACAGAACAGCAAAATCTGTGTTTTTACTACTATTGAACTGATTTTTACCCATTAAAATTCACATAAACGTGCATAACAAAAATTGATTCATTATCTTTCTGTAGCAATTCAAAGATTAATTCATAATATCTTTGTAATATTGTCGCACGTTGACCAGAAAGCATTTTATAGTTGACGTAAGAAATTTCGCCTTTCTTTTACCATTTTTGTACAAAAATTCACGAAAGTTTCCATAAAGATTCGCAGTCTACTTATTGGAACTAAATAATAAGCTTGCTACCGCAAGCTTGTCAAAATAGGATATTCTATTGTACGCCATTCTAATATATCTGCCGCGTCTTATTGCAACAGTCTTCACCCCATTCATATTGTCAGCATGGTTTGAAAAAGCTCGCGGAATTCGTCGAAATACCACCTCGGCTTTGATCCAAGCGTGAGCCGCAATTCTTTGCACTACCGCGGGATTAGGTAGATTCCTTCGAACCGTCACTCTCAGCTCCTCAATACCTTCACCAAGGAAACGTTCTTTCATTTTCCTCTCAGCGCGTTCTTTGAAACGCATTACAGTTCGTCCCAGGTTCGGATCTGACCTACAGACATTCAACTATTCCTGCGATACTTGAGCTGCGCCGAGAAGAGGTTCAGGATCCAAATTGCGCAGAATCAGCTGTGATACTACTGCAGGGAGTTCGGAAATGAAATCTACTATTTGCGAGCTGCTGCAGTCCAATCACGCGAAGGGAAGGTCCTGAGGCATTCCATGTTGTCGCTGTTTATTCAGGATTTCGAATGATTTGTTTTGTTAAAATCTCGAGAATTTTATACGGTCATTTTGAAACAGCCATTTTCCTTGGTACATCTGTATGTGAAAACTGAGCAATTACTAGCCTAGCAACGAATTTAAATCAGCAGACAAATTAAAAGTATTTATGAATGTCAATGTATTATAGTTTTAGCTTATTAGATTTTTTAACACTAAACCTACCGAGCACTAAAAGCGACGAATTTCTGTTGCCCTGTAAGAACGATAAAACCGAATCTATTTAGACTTCCCATAATTTTTATTACAACGAATACTCGGACTGTGAAATTCATTTAATAATTTCTTATGAAAAAGTCTCTATAATTTCAGCAATTTTAAAATATAAAATCTAAAACCGGTCATCCTGACCGTCTTGGTAGGTTTAGTTTAGAAAAAATGTAATCATTCGATTTCGACTCTCTTGCAATTGATACGAACAATTTTTATTTCGCGTGAAGATCCGCAGTCTAACAATAATGTACGAGCTACAGCAAATAAAAATTCGTTTATTTTCCTGTCGTCTGGAAAGTAAACGAATCATTCTATAAATTGAATATTATTGGCATTCCTGTTTCGATGGAATTTCATCTGTTGCGCGGTAGAGCCCCGATAGTTGCACGAAAGCACATGAAAGCTGCAAGTGACCAAGTTCCTGGAATTATCGAGGCGATCAATCAACTATACGGAATCACTCATCTCCACTATATACCATCGATGCTACTATATTAGACAACGTAGTACCTTGTGCTACGTGTTTCCCGTAATTACACAACAGCCACCGACGTATTTTGATCACATTCAACCGAGGCAAGTCACGTGCCGGTATCGAAACTGCAACTAGTGAGGTTCCAATGCAATTATGTTACAATATACAGCAGCGATTGTTTCTTTTTACACGATTCACTGCTATGTAAAAATGGAATAATAAATTATGCTGCATAAGTATCGGCGATCAGTTGTTATCAATTTCGTTTATTTATCATTTATTACTAATTCTGTTTATACTATATGGAATATATATTATAGTGTATATTTTATGATATATATTATATAGTATAATATTATAATATTGTAATATATATAATATTTTATTATATATTATAGTATACATTTTAATTATTTCAAGTATTATTTATTATGTATTATATATATATATAATACATAATAAATAATATATATATATATATATATATATATATATATATATATATAATAATATATAATAATATTATATATATATATATAATACAAAATAAATAATACTTGAAGTAATTTATACCGTACCATTTACACTCTGCAGAAATAATGGTCAAAGTATTGCACTTTATGTTTTTTATCCAATATTTTTTAATAATGCCTTTTGTCTATATTCCTTATAAAATATCCATTTGAACCTTGTTGTTCAGTGCAACAGTACAAACTTTTCATACAGTTTTGCATTGATTCCGAAGTGATTATCAAAAGAGTATTCATTTCGTTTCACTGATCTTGATAAAAGTTGTTGTCTCATGCGGATCAAAAGTGATGCATATTCCTGAATAAAAGTTTATACACGCGTTTCGGGCATTGCAATATATTCTGCAATGCTGAGCACAATAAAAGAATAACTTCAGTATTGTTTCATAACTTCTCCGTGCACCGTGTTGCGTGATTGAAATGTTTCCTAGTAAAAATAAAAATACACGTATTCCCTCTCTCCTTTGTGCACGAAGAGAGTAATTTACATATCTGCAGTTTCTCTCGTCGATTCATCGTTTTAAAAAAAAAAACAAAGTTAGTAGAAGCATGGGATACAATATTTTATTAAATGCGCCACGTCCGTTGCACGAAATATGGAAAATATGGAACAAAGTAGAATCGAAAATTTTCTGATTATTAACGGTAGGGTTTATGTGACTGTAATTAACTGCCTTCGTAAAATTAATTTAATTCCCTTTGCAGAAAATACGGAATCGTTATCGATTTATAATGTTGATGGCACACATGTTAATAAAGAAGAAAATTTCGATTTATCCCGTTATATTTATTGACAACGTTAAACTTTCGAACATTGATCTTTGTTTTCGTTAATAACTCGTAAACGAAGCTTCGGAGAAAATTTTCGCAAAGGAAAAAGTTGCTTCAAATGACCTCAGGAACCTCCAATATCCGGATTACGAGACATATTCGGGACACCCTGAGTGATTCAAGATTCTGGGCTCGATAGTAATATATATATATATAACTTCGATATAACTTCAAGATTTAGTAGAAAATATTATCGTTACTTTCGGGCCACTCTGTAGACACGCGAACACTCCGTAGATAGTACTGTAGTGCCATTTACACGGCGGGTTCTTTCCTTAAGGCAGTTCCGGAGTAGAAACATGTCTCCGAAGGGGTGCACAGATTGTAACTCTGTAGCACGATGAGTATCGGATCTTGCTTTCATGGAGATACGGGGTTGGCCAACATCGCGACAGGATATGGTAGTTTGGTAGGTATGGCGCAGTTTAAACTCATCCATTAGTGGCTACTAGCCGGCAATGTGTTTCTAAGCAAACCGTAGAGACGAGATCCTGGAGTGGCGCAGTTTCCAGGAAACAGTCGTCCACCATAATACATTTTCTGCGACACTGCCATCGAACAAAATCTCCGCCGGCACAAATCTGGCCAACTTTCTGCGTCAACTGTTCCGTCTAGTTGCATAACAGGTTGCCCTAAACACGCTGCGATAGTATAAGAAGCCACTGTCTGATAATCACATTATCATGTTCGGCCAGAATGGTCTCTCTTCCGTCACGTAGGCAACGGAACGGAAATAATACTTCGTGACAAAATTGACGCTGCTAGTAAATTTATTTGATTAACCCTTAGCACTCGAGTGACTCAGAGGCACCACTAAAATTTGTTACATCACGTTTTAAGATAATGTTTATATTAATAAAGTTTAGATTTAAAAAATTATATAATATATAATAATTATATAATAATTATATAATAACAATAACTGTTGTGTGAGTTCCAAGAATCAATTTCATATGCATAAAATGCATTTTATCGTATAAAATAAAAAATACTATAAGTGAGAAAAATGATTATATTTACAGTTTAAATAGTTTCGAGTGCAAAGGGTTAACATTAGATTTACGGAACCTGTCAAAATAATGGGTCTCTAATTCTTTAATTTACGATTATTTTTATCGTATAGAGATACATTTACGAGTTATTTATTCAATTTATATGTTACTTGCGGCAAACGTTGCAATAATATTTGTTAAAAATCAGAACAAATGTCTCATTGTTACTTTTATAAACTGATAAAACGAAGGATACAGCGACGACGAACAAAAGTTATTTTACGCCGGGTGGAACGTGTGCTCTTATCATTAGAGCGCGGATTTTATGCATTTGTGACAAAAATGAGTAGGTCAAACGGAAAACGAAGAAGAAAAATAAATTAAACGATACAAAAATACCGTTATTTTATTTTCAACAGAATAAAATAATTCGAAAAAGAATGAAATCTCTACGTAGCTCCAAAATCTTGCAATTAATGCTGACAATTTCAATTTTTCATAAAATTTTCAGTCAATTTATCGTAGTCGTGTAACGAGTGTGCACAATTAAAATAATTAGTGAGTTTAACCAATACGCTCCACATAATTGCAAAACAGAAAAGAAAAGAATTTCGTACAATTAGATCGTTGATTATTTCCGTGCCGGTTGGTTAATTATCAAATGAATTCGTATCACACGGGTAATGCTAAGTACAATTTAATTATGTAAAATTAGTTGCATCTGTGTCCGGCGAAGCGGGCAGACATAATAATCGAGTGAAACACAGCCGGAGAAATTAATTTAATGTTGAGATAATTGATAAGAATTTCGTCCGTTCGATGCATTCTATTTTCCCATTTTATCGGACGCTTTAAAAGTCGACGATTTCCGTTGGGTGTTATCCCTTCGAGTCGGGATAACTCGGCGAAATTCCACGACTTTTACGCGACCCTTAGAAGACTCTAATCTCCGTCGTTCCGTTTCTTTTTTGACTCGGTTAACGCTGGCGAGGCGATCTTTTTTCCGCGGGTAACAGCGGCAAACGACTTCCCCGGAAACAGTTGGATTCGGTCCGTTTTACTAACAGATTCAATTAATATATCCGGCCCCTTCGGCAGCATCCAAACGAGAGACGCTTCTGTCGCAGACAGGGGAGCGCGATTTCAGCCTGCAACATGACAATTCCAACGTAGCCGAGCTGGCCCGGGAAGAAGCACGGTACTTAAAGATTAGCATCATCGTCGTTCCACGTTTTCAGCGCTCGCGAATCCCCCTCGGCGTCTAATAACACCTTGTTACAGTTCGGTTTCCGTTATCGAGAATGTCCACTTGCCGCATTAAAATATTTAAACGTTTAATACATTAGCGTCGAGGGAATCGGCGGAATAGACGAAGATTCAATATGGCTGACAGTGTAACGAGCGGGCTGCGGATTTTATGCGTGTGTGGCGAGAGCGATCGGCGGAATATGAAACACTAAATGCAGAGAATTTTATGCAATATTTTATTTATGCGGTATAAACATTCACTATCTTGAGAGCAACAAACAAGAGTTAACTAGACGTTCGTTTTCATTTTTGCGATTTTTGGTACGTTGAAAGCAATCTAACAGCACTGTTAATCGGTTACTTGTTTGTGACGAGTATACTCGTAACCTAAATTCTTGTTCTTTCTTTATGACGAGTATACTCGTCGTAACATAAATTTTTGTGATTTCTTCATGACAAACGTACTCATTGTGACATAAATTCTTGCTATTTCTTCGTGACGAGTATACTCGTCGTAACATAAATTCTTGCTAGTTCTTCGTAACGTGTATACTCGTCGTGACATAAATTTTTGCTATTTCTTCGTGACGAGAATACTCGTCGTGACATAAATTTTTGCTATTTCTTCGTGACGAGTATACTCGTCATAACAGATTATGGCCACTTCTTCATGACGAGTATACTCGTCGAAGACAGCTAACTGTTTAAAGAAGGATATATACTTCGATATTTATATCATATTTGTATTTCATAGAAGTATTTAAACACAATATGAAGAAAATCAAACATATACAGTACAATTACAATAACTTACACCTTTCAAAGGGACTGCAACGATTTATTTTACCGAACATTGATCTTCATTCGTTCGCCATTTTGTTAAGCTTTTTCGCAAGCTTGACAGGAGATCTCGCTAATTCAGTACCAAAAATTCAAACAATTTCCGTATTTTAAGAACTTTTGTCTTTTGCATGTTTTATTTTAACAAATAAACAATCAATTTCAATTTAAATATAAAAATGTGTTAGACCTTATTCGACAAACATGAAGTTAATTATGATCCTTGAGCGTTAGATACAATACTTGACAAGTTTCATATATCCAAAGTAATATGTAATAATATTGTACAATATATTGTACATGTAATATTAATTTTGTAATAATATATTACAAATTATATTGTTAATAAACCCATAGGGTGTTTAACAGCTTAATAAAAAAAAGAAGTTAATTACGTTCGAATATAAACAAAACACAAAGTAATTTACTACCACTCAGTAACTGGCCCCACCACCCTGCGCAGCTCCAATAGCCTGCCGTCGAGCTCGCAAAAACGGAGTTCTACAGGTAATGAAAATCGAGAAACTCGCCAAAGTAAATTTTCTCCGTTAACAACATCATTACAAGCTAAGATAAGAAGCCGTTTCCGACTAGTGATCCTTTTCCACGTAGATTCATAGCTCGGTCGAGCGCGCCCGGACTATAGATTCAATTAAGATGGGTTCGAGGCTCGTGAGGGGAGAGGGGATTACGATACACAACATTCCCTGAATGGAGAAAAATGTCTGTTCGCAGAGCGGGAGGTCTGGTATGAGGTTGCGACACACGCGATCGAGGCACGTATTCGCGTGTCGGCGGCGAGTTCGAGCGACAGCGGGACGACGCCGCCGTGCGGCGTGGCGCGGGGCGACGTTCTCTTCGTCGGTGACGGGATGGGGATGAACACACTGACGGCAGCGAGGAACCTCTCGAGTCAACGTCATGGAAACACGGGCGAGGAAGTGGAACTCGCCTGGGACAGCTTCCCAGCTGTCGCTCTGGCAAGGGTAAGTCTTTACGCCGGCGAGCGGGTCTCCGGGGCTCTCCTGCCACACTTTACCTCGTGGCGGGAGAGGCGTAATGGCAGGCTCACCTACCGGGCGACGCAGGTATTCACCGGGCATGACAGCTTCGGTGTTTATTTGTGTCGCATCGGTCGGGAAGCGACGACGGTGTGCCACCGCTGTGGTGCGGAGGAGGACTCGGCGCAGCATACGCTGTAGGAATGCCCCACCTTTTCAGCGCTGCGCCGAGTCCTAAAACGGGAAGTCAGCCACGACCTCGCTCTCTCCATCTTAGTTGGGGCCATGCTGGAGAGCCCTAGAAAATGGGCGGCAGCAATCTCCTTCTGCGAACAGGTAATGCTGCAGAAGGAGGCTGCCGGGCGAGGTCGTGAGCGGGACCGACTAGCTCGGGGGCTGCGTGTGCGCCCACGCCTCGAGCCCCCGAGCAGCTGAGGGTAGGCGGGCGGCGGGTGAACCAACTCTTGCTAGACTTAGTGCCCGCCGCCCGCCAATAGAAGAGGTCCTCTCCTGTTGGGAGTGGGGGGTGACGACTCGCCTCTTCTTTGAGGTGACTGAGGTGACCATCGCTTTTCGCGTCCTCCTTCTTCGTCCCCTTCGCCCAGCCCCTTCTCGCACCACCCTCGCTCCGAAGATACAGGCCACCGTGGAAATTTCCACCTCCAGCCGACCGTGGAATATAGGATGGTACATTTATTAGTCGAAACTGTAGTAAATTCTACCTAATTGACGCTCAGATTGTGCACAAAAATGGGCAATTTGGGAGAGGAGATATGATTATTAAATACGATAATTATTACGATTATTAATTTCGATTATTACGATTATTAAACACGATTAATAAATGATCTTGTGGCAATTGGGGAGAATTTACTGTACCTCATGCGCAATTATTTCTTCATAATTACGCAATTATGTCTTCGTACGGTATAATTATTTCTTTATAGAGTTGAACAATAGATTGAAATAACAATTGTATTCCTTTTATGACATGTTATACATAATTTAATCACTCAAATAAAAAAGTTAAAAAGTATGGTTTCTGTTTTAAATTTCTCTTTACCATTTCAACCAATTTTAATTTATGTAAATATTGTTTCGGCGATTGTCTGCTAAATTGAGCCTCTTCACGATTCAATGTCATTACATTTTCTCCGTATTAAAAAGTGTCCGAACATCCACTGTAACGAATGACTGGGGATGTTATTTTCACGTTTCCAATAAATCTGTTGTTGGAGGAAAAACTCTTATCCGCTTAATTAGCATTCGCAAGTCGCCGACGTGAAGATGGAAAGACGTGCTATATGTTTCTCGAAGAAATTATTCATTCCTACACCATTTACTTCAGCAGCTTTTTCGGACTCCGAATGAATCCAAATACGCATTGCACCATTCCCTGTGGCCGTATTATTAATGGGGCTTATTAAGCTACAGTCCTTCTTGCTGCTATCGTGAAGTATTGCACGGTGTCTCATTTGTGTTGTAAATCCAATTTTATTGAAATAAGAAAACGCAACTATTGAACGTTATATGAAAGTTCTGTCATCTTCGACGTCATTTGAAGGACGTAAATAAATTTTTTCAGAAGCATACTAGAAATTTAGAAAGACACAGGAACCTATAAATAAATTCGTAAAGAAAGGAAACTTACTTTATACAAAATAAAAATTTGTTGCATCTATTGTAAGTAATAAGAACCGCTTATGGACTTTTCATGTATATATATATATATATATATATATATATATATATATATATATATATATTTTTAATAATTTCAACAAATTAAGGCGTATTTAAAGTACATTAAAATATTCAATTATTATTTGTAAATATATAATTATTAAATTGTAGCTATTAACTTTTATAATAAATGCACGAAAAACTGCAGTCAGTTAATCTGTAATTATAATGCACCTTGAATTTACTTGGATAGTAAATGTACTAATTAAGCAGACTTCTTTTTATCGCTGCCTAATTTTTACCAGCGAAATATCTAGTCGATGAAAACCCGGATTAGAGGCTGGCGAGAATTTGCTCACAATAGAAAAGAAAATTCGCGTCCAAGATATTTTCTCTGAAAACGTTGCAACCACGGCGGTGTAATTTTTTCCATCGGAAAGTTCGGTTACACATTTCGGGGCGAGCAGAACTGCGAATTCGACGTCGATTCGCTTCTTTTTAGCGGCACAGTGAAGTTACTTTCAGTAAAAAAAGAAAAAAAAAAAAAACGAAAGTAAAGCAAATATTAAATTTCAGCTCTTAATAGATCGTGTATCTTAACCTGATTTTGAATGTTCCCGCATTAACCGCGGGTAAACGCGCGAAAATATCAAAGGCATGAGCGGAACGTTTTGATCCTTTGCTAACAAGTTCCCCGAGATTTAAGTACAATACATGTTAAAATGCTCGTTGGTGCTCCTTGTGAGCTTCGAGCTCTGTAGAATTTTGTACGTGGTGTGCCGTCCGATTACTAAGTCTCTTAGGTATCTCGTGAGTCCCTTATGGTCTCGCGTATCTCTCACGATGTCTCTAGAGTCTCTTGTGGTCTCTCCTGACTCTCGTGTATCTCCCGAGTCCCTTGTGGTTTCGTGTCCAGTGAGTCCCTTGTGGTCTCACGAATGTCTCTCGTTAGAGGAACGGGGTCATCCCTAATATTACCTCGGTCCTCCCTACTCTTCTTGACCTAGGGTGGGCGGCAAGGAATTACGGTCCAATCACTGCAATCACAGATCCATTGAGATTGCCCCAAAGCGGTGGGCCGGGAGTTAGCAGCGAGAATGGCAAACTAACACCTGCTAAACATCCCGCGCTGATGGGCCTACGTGCCCAAACAGTGCGAGACCCAACCGTAATTGACTGGACCGTAATCAAGGACCAGGAGACGCTATGACGGGGTCGCACGTGCCCCGGAACGGCCAAAGACAGACCCATACCGTCGGGATACCCAAGCACATGGCCCCTGCCATAAATCCTGGCCACTTGACAGCAACAATACACTTGGACTTTCTCTACTTATCCGAATCGTTTTGCTTCGTTATTCTTTTTGTCGGAAGACTGCACTTAGCTTTCTCTTTACGAGTGTCTGAAATATTCTAATTTAATTTTTATTAAGAAACTAAGAATTTTACGGAATTAAGAAGACATTTGAGAAATCGAAAACCGTCAGAAGCGAAAGAATACATTGAGACAGACCTGTGTACGAGTGAAGTTTTGCAATTAATTTAAATAAATTAGGAAACGGTCATTATATTGTACGCGACAAGGTTTGCTGAACATTTATTTTTACCGCACGTACTCGTTCGTTTTATTTCATTTGTTCCGGGTGTCGTCGAAAATGGAATTGAAATTCTATCTGCAACCCACAATCAACAACGTGTTAAAATTGGATGAGTGAGAATAATAAAAATGTTTGTTACAATTTCAACTTAATGGAAAACTTTCACATTGGAGAATTGAATAGTTGTGGTTGTTAATGAGACGTCTAATGAAACAATTATTTATTCATTCTTGTTTAAATGAAATAGTTTCACTGTTTCACTGATAATGTTGTAAAATGTATTTCTTTCCATTCAATCAATGTTTTCATTAGACTGACTTTTTGTCAGAAATTAAATTCGGAAAATGGGGGACGATTATTGAAATTACTAAAATATTTCTTCGTGAAATTCGAATGAACTTCTTGCTTGAAGCACATATTGCAAATATGAATAAATATGAATAGGAATTAAATATGTAAATATGTATATAAATATCACAAATATGAACAAATGCGAATCGGATTTAATATGTAAATATGAATATAAATATCACAAATATGAATAAACGTGAATATTAATTAATATGTAAATATGAACATAAATATCACAAATATGAATAAACGTGACTATTAATTAATATGTAAATATGAACATAAATATCACAAATATGAATAAACGTGAATATTAATTAATATGTAAGTGTGAATATAAATATCACAAATATGAATAAATGTGAATAGAAATCACCATGTAAATATGAATAAAGACATCACAAATATGATAAATCTGAATAGAAATTAATGCTCAAACAAGGATGTAAATATTGCAAATATGAATCTGAATGGAATTTGTACAACCTGCGACTAAACGCAATCTTGTCAAAAAAACCATACATCCGTCGATCGCGCGAAGTGCTCAGCAGTTTTATGGTTAAAACCGATAAAAAACACAACTCGAGGTTCCGAGTGCAAGCGGGGCCAGGTGAGAGAGCGTTAAGAGCGGTTGCTGGCGGAGCCACTAGAAAATCGTCTAGGCTGTGATCGTCGGAAGCTTAAGGTGACATCTCGGTGGCTTATCCGGGCTGAGACACCCCGTGCATCATCAGCGGCAGACTATTTCGCGGGCTCGACGCGCCGAGCAGAATTCGCGACACACCCTCGTTATACCATTCATTAAGAGACTTTGCGAGCATCCACGTTGGTCGTGCGACATCAAGAACTAATTTGAAACCGGCGGCGGATTCCGCGAGATTTGAAGGAAAACGATGCGTGAACGCCGCGCCGGTCTCATTTAATTCGCTCGTCTCATCGCGTCAAGCGTAATGTAAAGAAGTGCCTCGTTTAATCGCCGTCTCCCCACCCGCCCCTCCACCCGTTCCTCTGCCTTCGTTTGCCCGACTGCACTTTCCACTTTTCCCAGTGCCAGGCCGCGAAACGTGGCCTCTTTTTACCTCGCGGTCTTTTTTTGCCGGCTGCGCGGTTACCTCCATTCACGCCGTTGTACGCGGGATTTCGCGGTAAATTCCACGACAGTTATTGTCTAGACTAGAGCATTAACGAGGCCGAAGCCTGCTCTGACCGGGCGAAGTGGTGCTCACTTATGCCGGTCGATGGATAATCAGCGGTGAACAGCTGCGAAGGAACCGGGACTTGGATCCATCGCGCCCTCGCTGTTAAGTTCATTGGACCGGGGAGTCAGAAGACCCGGTCTTAACTCATCTGTCGGCTGCAAGGAGTTGTATGTTTGTTTTAAGTATTTCGCCGGCTATAATGCCGGCGATAATAATATGAAAGTAGTGATGGTCGTTCTGCCAGGCGACCGCGGCGGCGGGTGCTCGGCACCGCACGCCAACCGCTACAACGGCATTTCTTGCCGTCTTGCCGCCCCCAAGATACCACACGACAGCAATAGTGCAGCGTGCTAGGCCAGCGGGCGGCTATTTACGTATTTGCTTCTGATAAATTTATAGAGCTGACTGCTGAACCCAACACAGCCAGCCCGTGTCATTGAAGTAATTTTGGCACCGCTCGACAAACCAAAGGGCTGCAGATGCATTCTACCCAGACAAGCCCGAAGGCCGCGGGTAGGAAATACACCACCGACAAGCCCGAGGGCCGCGGGTGGTAGTAGCAATAATACCGTCGACCACGGTAGCGGGCGCCAAGCGCCACACGCAAGCACCGCGTCGACCCAGCGTCACAGACCTGTAGTAGGGAAGTCAATTGTAATCATGTCATGCACCACCATGTTTATATCTATCATTGGCCCCTGCTCTTGCCTCTCTTGTCACCTGTTAGCGCGCACATGAACTTAACGAGATCCATGTCCAATTCTAACAAGTTACTCCTCTGCGCGCAGGTCCTAGCAAAAGAAACGCTCGCCGCTAACGCAGAGGGATGCCATTGCCCTGTTTTGCCGCCCATACTGATGTGCGTTGCCCAGTCTCCGCCGCGAGGAGGCGGGGTTGGTCTTTGGAGACCAAATTCCACGACAATGTTCCTTCCAGAATCTCGAGAGGTTTCGACGGTACTTTCGAGCGCGGCTTATTATCGTGTCGATGTAAATGGCCGTTCGCCGCGCCAGCGAGAACCAAAGCGAACGGAACCGATATTCCGGTTTGGTGACGCCGTCTCGCAAAGCTTATCATCCCTTATACCAAGGCGGCTTCCGGGTTCCCCGCCGATTCTATTCTGTTTCCCTTTTGTTTCCACGCCGTTTATCGACCTGCCGCGGATATCTATTCTCGTACACGCAGCGCGCAGCTCAGCTGTTCCGCTCCGGGAACATGGAACGTGCAGGGTCTTCGACGACTAGGATTACTGTTGGTAACGAAACGGCCGTTTCGGAGCTTTACGGAAAGAGGCATACGGATGACTTTTTTCCTCTGCCGATACATTCGTCTCCCCCCCCTTTTTTACGTTTTTGTTTTTTAGGGTAAGTACGTCATTCACTGAGCCTATTACAGCGACGACCGATGTTCTAAAAAATCCGCAGTACTTTTTATCTGTGTTGCTCGTCTTGAACATTTCGATTGTACATCGATGTCTTTTGTATATGTACATATATCGATTCAAGTATAGAGAGAACGCGAAATATTTAATAAAATATGCAAGACAGTTTTTGAGCGAGGTACTGTGTCCATCAAAGTGATGTTCGAAGTTTTCGACAAATTGAACGGTTTTTTTACCTATATCTCACTTTTTGATACATTTCAATTATTCGTTGGTGTCTTTTGCATTAGTACAAATTTGATCATTATTGAAATATAGAAGGAACACAAGATGTTTGGCAAAATACACAAAAGAGTTTTCGAGCGAACTACCGTGTCCACTAAGCAGTTAACTACTGCGTGATAATTATGTTTGTATTTGTCGAATAAATCATATTAAATTCTCGCATTCTTTTATTTTGTTCAATTTCCAATAACAAAAATGTAACGCATCTTATTGGATAAATACGGAATTAAATATACCTGTCAATTAGTGTAGGATAATTAATTTTCTATTTACCGAATATGTCATATTAAATATTCGTATTTTTCTTATTTTGTTCAATTTCCAAT
The DNA here is from genome assembly GCF_051020955.1 of Megalopta genalis. Taxonomy (NCBI): domain Eukaryota; kingdom Metazoa; phylum Arthropoda; class Insecta; order Hymenoptera; family Halictidae; genus Megalopta; species Megalopta genalis. The sequence continues at coordinate 5,459 of NW_027476218.1, read as the reverse complement.
AGAAAAAATGTAACGCGTCTAATTCGATAAATATAAAATGAATTATCCCTGTCAACGAACCAAAGGCACAGCAATCGGTCACCCCACAGTAACCGGCTCCACTTCCCTAACATTCGGCGGATACCGTCTGGAAACTGTGAACGTGACGCGGTTACACTCACCGAAGTTAGCTATTATTTCTTTTTTATCCCTGAGCCATTCCTCTATTTCCCCACGCGATACCGAGTGTGTTTACTGGTACTTTCGAGGCCGGAATGCGCGACTGGTATTTCGGTATCATCCGCGAAGGATGCGGAATGATCGCGGAATGTGAGAATCGTCTGAATCTCGGAAACAGCGTTTTCGTCATGTTCGCGACATAAACCTGGTCGAAGAAGAGACAGAGGCGAGCCAAACTTTCTCGAGATGATGGAATTCCGTGGCGTACGCGCGGTCCCGAGTTTTGCTGGGACAAATTCCGCGCGTATACGCAATCGAACGCAATTAGAGCCAGACGTTTCGCTTTGACTGAAGTCCTAACGGCACCGCATCCGACGAATCAATCCGGAACAGTAATTAAGAATGGCATCGTGGGACACCTTTGTGCGTATCGTCCTCGGCGGTCGTCCATCCTTTATAGTTTTCCCGTTAATTACGCGTGCCTGCCGCGACTCCAAGCTCACCGTCGCGGAGCTACGTCTACGACGGAAGCAATAAAATTGTAATCACGGACGTCGGTCTCGCAGTCGGGCAATAATACGATTCTTACGTTGCTCGAGGTAATTGCAGTGGATCCGTTGGACGCTGAGTATCCCCGGTGAGATTTATTCAACGTTTTCGACACATTTTTCTTGTACCGGATGCTCGGCGGAACGCGTTCCCCGCTACTAACAATGTGTTTAACGAGCGCAGAGTGTTAGTCGCTAAGGTAACTAGGTCGAGATGATCGAGTTAAGTCTAAAAGCGGCATTCGGGGTGGAAAGGGAAGGGAACGATAAGCATTTTATCTTTTGCACTGTGGAAAATGTTGAGTGACACGTGTACAAGCTCCCGATACCTTCCGGCGAACGTGTTTCGCGGTGGAAATAAAGCAATTGTCGTTGCACAAACTGTGCTCGCGCCGTTTAGGTAGATCTTTGATCATTCCGTTCGTACAGAAAATGGTTTCATTGCTTTTATAAAGGTGCTTACGGATCATTCGCGTTCAGGACTGCCATCGGAGGTAGACGAAAACGAAGTTCGAAATTTAAAAAATTTTTAAAATTGATAAAAATACAAAATTCATCGGTCCAAGCGATTTCTGAAATGTCCAATGTCTCGAGGTCAACCTAGAAACATATTGAAGCTTCAAATAGACCACTTTATGGAACTGGTAAGATATTAAGAAAGATATTTGTAAGTATTGGACGGAACTGGCGCTGTCGTTGATCTTTTTTTATTCGATACGAACAAATAATTGCTCCAGCTACAATTGAGCCGTTTATTTTGAAAGTGGCACAAGTTACTTTTTCAAAAAAATCGAGTTAATGGCAACACTAATTACAATTGAACGGTATCTTTTCATTAAAAAAAAAGTGACTTATGCCACTTTCAAAATAAACGGCTCAATTATAATTTGTAAACTCTTATTGACTGCTTGCATTCTTTGTTCTTCACATAAATTTCATTTCAGCTGTTAGCAAACAGTGAAACGAAATATGTACGTACTAGGATCGATGCTCCCTGGAAGTAGAAATATCCAGTGACTGTCAGACACGGTACAAATAACGATCTCAATAAATTTTCGTGCTGGACTCTTTTGCTCGCGTACAGTCATTCGATTTATACCGTATCTCTGACTATGAAAGTTCATCGACACGTTTGGTCGAACGAAAGGCCAAATATTTTTGCGTTCTGGTGTTCACGCCGTGACTTCCGGCCAGGGAAATGCCATAACGACGTATCTTCCTTCGGCTAAAAATCGACAAGAGGTCCATTTAGGACGAAAAGGTTTACTTTTGTAATATTCTGATATAAAAATAGTTTATTATCTAAGAATTTCATATTGAGTTCTCTGATGGATGATAATATATTTAAATAATACAATGATTAGATGATAAAACGTTTCGATAGCAGAATATTGGAATAATAAATGGTCTGATAAGACAATACAAGATGTATAAATTATAAAAGAGTAAAATATATATTTGGTATCTCTGTGCACACCATTTTAATTTTCTATTATATAAATATCGTCAGTATAGTCAAGCTTGAACGATAATAATTACTGGTTTTATTGACATACTGACGATATTTATAGGAAATAGAAATGGTGTGCACAAAGATACCGAATAGATTTTTTACTCTTTTATAATTTATACATCTTGTATTGTCTTATCAGACCACTTATTTTTGCAATATTCTGCTATCCAAACGTTTCATCATCTAATCATTGTATTATTTAAATATATTACCGTACAGCAGAGAACTCGAATGAAATTCTTCCATCATAAACTATTTTTGTGTCAGTATATTACAAAAATAAGTAAATATCCATTGGATATCCATACTTGAACGATAATAATTACTGGTTTTTATTAGCATACTGACGATATATATAGAAAATAAAAATAGTGAGCACAAAGGTTCCAAAAAGATTTTTACCTCTTTAATAATTTATATATCTCGTACTGTCTTATCAGACCATTTATTTTTGCAATATTCGGCTATCCAAACGTTTTATCACATAATCATTATATTATTCAAATATATTATCATCTAGCAGAGAAGTCGAATGAAATGCTTAGATAATAATCTATTTTTGTGTCAGAATATAACAAAAGTAAACCTTCAAATAAGGAAGTACTATATTTGACCACTAGGTTATAAGAATTATCAAGAACCGATATACTTAAAAAATGATAAAGTAAGTAACAGCTTCAAGGAAACAAATAATCGCGGGCCAGAAACTGATCGCGACTAACTAAGATCAGAGTTACCGGGTACTATTCAGACTGTTCGGGGCATGGTACACCGAATCTTGATACAGATATAATTACAGAGTCATCCGATATTATTTACTCTCAGCCCCGTGCATTCATCCGATACGATTCAGGTAAGGTATTGTTATTCGATATGCGTAGTTCATTGGGGACACAGAAGGAGCCGACAAACGCAACCGTTCGTTCGGACCAACACAGAACTGCATAATCTACAGCCTATAGCATAGAATATGTAGATTCTATACCATCGACCTGGCTGCTATTTATGACGATCCTAGAGTGCCCAGATTTTTTTTAGCGAACTTTCAAGAGTTACCTCGCATGCGCGAAGTCGTAGAGCATCTTAGGGATTTCAGGATATTCTGGATATCCTAGTATTCCCTGTCCAGGATGGTCCCGAGGTCTTCGAAGCTTCTATGGAGTCCCCAACTTGCGAAATCCTTGAAATCCCTGATACTCGATTAGACCTGTTCGATACACGAAACCCCGGAAGTCGAGGTCCATAAGACTTTGCTCAGACCCCACATGTGTCAGATTGTGCTATTATTTCCCGGTTCGAATGGTATCGCGGCGGTCTTTACTGAAAGTACACAAAAGCGGAGTGGAGCAGCAGTTCGGATTGCCAGCCGAATTACCAGACTTGGTTATTGATAGAAACACACGTGCGTTAGTGAAATAATTTGCCCAGTCAAGTATATGAAAGAGCATGGTATTTAATAGCAAGTATACATAATGTAGTAGACATTACTACTTTCTTTGTCTTTTTAAGCAGGCTGTACTAAACGAATAACAAGTATAACGTTTGTATTTTTATTGCGTGGGTATTATGTTCGTTATCAAGTTGGGTGAAACTCTCGACATACTTTTCTAAAGACAGTACTCCATACAGTACAAAACTAGCACTGGAATACCTCTGTTTCTTTTTTAATATGAAAAAATATTATTAACAGATGTCTCACGGTTAATAAGCTGAAAATGTCTATGAAACTGATATTTTTCTTGGTATCTTTCCTTCGAATCATTTCTCTATAAAACGAGATAATTTTTTTTCTTCTGACTTTATTTACTTTAATTCCTAGATACTGATAATGGAAGAATCGAATTTTGTTTCAACTCGTGACTGACTCATTTACTGCACTGCAAATGGTTAAAAACATTCTTGGTAAATCGGAATAATATTTTAAAAACTAACCAATTTACTAAAGTCATTAAACTTTAAAATATTGGGCAAATCTAGCAATCGATTGAAATGATGAAAAAGATTGGAATAATGAATAAGGTTAAAAGCTCATGAAAATTTAGAGAATACTTGTCGTAGATCCCGGTAACACGGACGGCTGAAAATACCATCGAAATCTGTTCTCGACTCGCGTAGTTATCGCATTTCCATCTCGTACGTGCAAGCATTTATCCATCGAATGATTCCGCGACAATATTTCCAGCGGTCGCAGACGATTTACAACAGAAATGCAACGCGACAGAGTCGCATACTAAATTTCAGCCGCATTAAATACCGCGGCGCCGAATGCATGCCGCAGCACCCGCGACATTTATTTCGCGTCGCGCAATCCAATTTGCATCTGTTTCTCTTTACGCGTATCCACTTTTCGCGAACCATTCGAAACGCGCGAATCGGATTTCCGCGGCGAGGGGGGGAGGCGACGCCGAGCCCGGCACCGAACTTTCCAACAAACTCAATTGGGATTTCGTGTATCGTATCCTGGTCGATTAAAGACATGCTTATTATTCGAACGAAGTAATCGAGCTTTCCACGCACGGTTAAAATCCGGACGGCGTGCCGGTGCACGCGTTTCGCCTTTCGGAGTCGCAGCTTAGAAAATTTGCATAACGATATACAGACGTAATTGGAGCCTCTCTAATGCTGTTGTAGGTCAGATGAGCCAATTACTGTGCCTCGTTAGCGGACTCCTGGCGTTCCCACTGCTAAAAACAAATCCAGCAATTTAATGAACAGTTTTGAAGAACTCAAAGGTACAGAGTTTCTCAATAGAGATAACTGTATCAACAAAATTTCCTGTTTACGTTTCTTCTTCTCGAAAATACGATTTGATGATGATTCAGAGATGATTAAAATTTTCAGGTTATGTAGGTTATTTGAACAAATAATCACTGTTTTGTTCTCCGGTAATTTTAATTCGTTTCACCAACACAATTCGTTCACTATTTTCTCGAGTTTTGCTGAAAAATTCACAAAATCGATATAAAAAAGTTCAAACAAATTTTATAGTATTAGAAGAAATTAATTTGAATTTAAGTAGAAATGTTTGGTATATCTTTTTCGATTATGTTATTTATGCTTGAAAATATACAAAAGACGCAGTAATTGGCTAGCTCACAGTAATTGGCTCCAGTGTCCTACACGTTCAATTAGCGAGGCCCCCCTCGGCCTCGCAGTCGGACGAGTCGCAAGTGGCCCTCGGGGACCCGTGAGGTCGCCGAAATATTGCCGTAGATCGGACGAAAAAATCGCGCGGCACC